>NW_024714177.1:5544461-5809461 GCF_018991925.1 Homarus americanus | reverse complement strand
AAACGTCGTATTTTTGAACACCTGGGAAAGTTTTAACGCAACAGTCTGCCTCTTACTTAAATTTAATGAACATTGTGTGTGTTTGCGTGCGTGGGAAGGAGGGGAGGGAAGTTGTATCGTTGCATTGCTACATAATAAAAGAAAATTATGTATCATCTGAAGATTAGGCACCCCAACTAATTTCACTAGGAAAAAAAATCATGAGTTACTCGTACACCAAACCAGGATGAATTATGACGAATAATCACCGACACACAAATATTTCAAGAAGGTAAATATGTTCAGTAAGGCGGCACATGTCCTAAGTTATGTCTTCCTACGTCAAGTAAACTGAATTCATGCCTGTAGTGTGATGCAGAGTAGTGATGTGTACCGGAGCAACACCTTCCCGTACCACCTCACCACCTACCGTATCCTTACCCCTCGATAATTAAGTAACGAAACTTTGATACGACTATTATTTAACTCCTCTCTCTCTCTCTCTCTCTCTCTCTCTCTCTCTCTCTCTCTCTCTCTAAAATATTGAAGTTTTTTTCTTCGCTGAAGCAAATACATTCTGAGCATTGAATGGAGGCGACGTTCACCTCGCCAAAGTTACACTATCTGACACCATTTATCTCGCCACACGCTCTGACTTATCAACGACCTGCTGCTTTCTTATACCAACCTGCAACACACACACACACACACACACACACACACACACACACACACACACACACACACACACACACACACACACACACACACACACACACACACACACACACACACACACACACACACACACACACACACACATGTTCGTCACCATTTGATCATTACTGAATAAATTTATCTACATCTAACGTTCTCATAAAGCAGCGAAACTTCCTGCCACTAACCTCCACTCCCTGTCACTACCCTCCACTTCCTGTCACTACCCTCCACTCCCTGCCACTACCCTCTACTCCCTGTCACTACCCTCCACTCCCTGCCACTACCCTCCACTCCCTGCCACTACCCCCCACCCTTCTACCCTTACTGGCTACATTTACCCAGCTTCCCCATAACACATTCGCTCTTGTTTCTCCTCATATATATTGAAGATCATCTCCTAACTCATTTTCCACCATTCTGAAAAAAAATCGTGTCACAGTTTGAGCGCAAAACCTGTTTAAAAATGAAGCTATGCGAAAGAATTTCTCGCACAGAGTCTGGTGTGTGACGTCACAAGAGGTACTCCTGAACTGCAACAATGAGGTCCACATTAGTGAACGAGGGAACGGAAAAGTTGCTTCACTGAAATAACAAGTCCAATTTTTGTTTCATTAACTTTATATGATGTAAATTCACAAGGCTATTAATAAATAAATGAACACACACACACACACACACACACACACACACACAATATTTCAGCAGCTAACAAAAGGTCTGATGTGAAGACCTACAATAACCTACAGTACTGTACATATTCAGCATTGTGGCCAAGATTCTTGCTAGAAAAAGACCAACATGTCCTATATCCTCCCAGGCGGAAAATAACAAGTCGACCACTGACGCTCTACCACAAGTAATGATTCAAACAAGAATAAGTGAATCTAGACGGAGCAAGTGGCTCACATGCGGGTGTTATTGGTTTACCCCGCCATCCTCTGTTTGATCAGGACGGAGGTAGCAGAGATTAATTAATTGCAGCGGCTCCTGTTACGCCACTGATCTTATGCTTAAGTGAGCACGGGTCGAGCCGACCAACTCCGCCTCGTGCACCAAGTGTGTACAGGACCCGGGACTTGTGTACGGTCAACAGTTGTGTAGAGACGACCAACTCGTACCACATTAACTCATTAACAGCAACTTCAAGACACTAACCCATTAATAGTACCTCCAAAACACTAACCCATTAACAGTATACCCAAAACAGTAACCCATTAACGGTATATCCAAAACGCTAGCATACTAACAGCACCTCCAAAACAGTAACCCATTAACAGTATATCCAAAACAGTAACCCATTAACAGTACCTCCAAAACAGTAGACTATTAACAGCACCTCCAAAGCAGTAACCCATTAACAGTGTCTCCAAAACAGTAACCCATTAACAGTAGACTATTAACAGCACCTCCAAAGCAGTAACCCATTAACAGTGTCTCCAAAACAGTAACCCATTAACAGTATATCCAAAACAAAAACCCATTAACAGTACCTCCCAAACAGTAGCCTATTAACAGCACCTCCGTAAAGTAACCCATTAACAGTGCTTCCAAAACAGTAACCCATTAACAGTATATCCAAAACACTAACCCATAAACCGACTCTTGTTATTTTTATTATTATTATTCCTTTTCATCTTTTCCTCCATTTCCCTCTCATCTCCCATTCTAATTCCTCCTCCCTCTTTGTCCTACTCTCCTTCCTTCCATTTTAACCTCCTACCCCTCTCCCTGTCCTCTTCTCCTTCCTATTCATCTTATCTTCTCCCTCCCGTTTTTATTTTCTCATCCTTCTCATTTTCCTCTACACTTTCTCCCTAATTTACTCTCTCCCTCTTATTAATAATCTTATTCCCGTCTCCATTTACCCTCTCCTTCTCTTCCCTATTTATTCTTCATTTTCCCACTTTCCCTCCCACCCTCTTCCCACTCCTTCGGCCGTCACTGTGTGGGTTGGCTGGGGACGGCAGCTTCCTTCCTCTATTACGACTGAAACGTTAACAGCTGACTGCTTCCTGTGTCAGCTGATCCTCATCTACCACAACAACCTTGTTACCCACCATGAAACATTACACACACACACACACACACTCTCTCTCTCTCTCTCTCTCTCTGAAACCAGGTCGCTTTAATCACAATACTAAACAGCATTTTGTTTGTGAACTAAGCAAGACTATAACTTTGATGGCAACGAAGACAACGACAAAGCTGGTAGGTAGTTAGAGGTAGGGGAGGGAGGGGTCATTATTTAGTGGTCTGTTTACCTTGTTTGCTGGAGGGAGATTGTTTGATCCTAAGGTCAAAGGATATACGGGACACTGAGGTTATTGTAAGTATCTTGTTTGTTTACAAAGGATCAAAACAATTTGCCGAGGCAACAAAATAATCCCCGTTGTTCAGACTTGAAAGAAACGGTGATCGTCTCTCTCTCTCTCTCTCTCTCTCTCTCTCTCTCTCTCTCTCAGTCCGACACTCTGGGACTCACGACGGTCGACTGCCACAGGATCAGATAGTGTGGAGGCTGACAATAGCTAGGATGATATAGTGTAGAGTTTGGTAATAGCTACGATGAAATAGTGTACTCTGGTAACAGCTAGGATGAAACAGTATAGCCTGGTAATAGCTAAGATGAAACAGTGTAGTCTGACAATAGCTAGGATGAAACAGTATACAACAGTCTTTCAATAACTAGGATGAGAGAGTGAGATGCAGGACAAGCTGGATCAGATTGGAGATTGACAATAACTGATATGAGACAATGTCAGTGTGTGTGATAACTATGACGGAAAAGTGAGTGACAATACCTGCGGCAGAGTGTGGAATATGACAAGAGATGATCACAAGGGTAGTGCAGCAGGTTAGGTAAAGTAAGGTAGGAAGGAAAGTGAGCATCAGAGAGGGAGTGCAGGTGTGGGAGGCCAGCCACAGTGTACACACCTGAGATGAGGCTGCCCCTTCCCACGGCCCCTTAATGGATAGATGAGGCTCTCCCTCTTTTTCCTGTTTTGTGTCTGTCTCTCTAGATTGCTTTTCGTTTCTTTCTGAATGCTGTTAAGTGTCCCAGAAGTTAGTTTAGCGAGGACGTGTCAGAGGGATAAACTAACTTTCTGGGAGCGTGGATGTACAGTATCTGTGACTCTGCCCGTCTTAGAGTTTACACATTCTTTTTTCTGTAACAAGAGTCAATACAGAATGTGTTTGCACGGTGTTTTTTTTTTAATATTGTTTTTCCTCATTAAGTAACAAATTTATGTCTACAGATAACTGTTTCCCTCAGGTGAGTGTGCGTGTCTGACTCACGTTTTCTTTACTTGGTGGAGCTCATACTGTATAGGGGACAGTGTAGGTGACTGGTCCATTGTCTGCCAGCTTCCCTGCGTTGATGTTTGAAGGTCTGGGCATACCTGTTTCTGAGACGGTGTTGTTACCTCTGGCAGTCTGTCTATACCTTCTGTTTATCTCAACGGCTTTAGTCTTTTGTTTTATTTGTTTACAATTTATCATTATTCCACTTTCTTTCCTTGTTTATTCTTTTCTTCATTCCTATTTCAATACGTTCCACTCATCCTCTATGACCGTCTGTGAGTTTCTTCTGTGATCGTCATTTTGTGATTATTTATTGTCTGTACAACAATCCACATCAATCCTCTTCGGGTTGGTGCTACCGGTATGTTTCCAACCTTGTGTTACTTCCATGTCCCCGCTCCTCGACAACCAAAGTCGTTGATATTATCTTTAATTTTCTTCTCAACAAAATACAATCAATCTTGAAAACTTTTTTAGTTATGTAAGCCAATCGTGCTGAGAGCCGGAGACAAACACTCCTGGCTCGGTACACGTGTATGGCCTCTGGTCCTTGTTGAGTGACGTGTTAGATGCAAGCCCATGACAACGCCCGCCAGGCATCACGAAGCGGGATGGATTATTCACGTGAAATATGTAGCTCTTACAATAGAGCCTTTACCCCGGTCAGGTGAGGAGACTCTTATGGTACGGATGGAGCAGTGTGAGGGTTGCCCTGTATAACTTGTGAAGTGTTTAGATCAAGTTAAACTTTACACAAGATCACTACATCTCATGCTCTTAAGAGTCGTAACGATGGATATAGGTCGTCTAAACACGCAATCTACTGCAGACCAAATTAGAATGTGTGTTATCATCAATAACTGACACTTATGAAAGGTGTGAAAATTTAAATAAATATACAATTTTATAAATCTGAGCTTGTGTTCCCGTTGTATTCTGACGCTTGTGGAAACAATCAAAGATGCTCCCTGACAACCCCCCCCCCTCCCCATATGGTGACAAAAGCCAACAAAATCAAAATCAAACTTGTATCTTTCTTCTAGAAGCATTTAAATAAAAAAGTTGATTGTTATTTTGCCATTAATCTGAATTAGAAACAATTAAGGTGAAACTTACCTCTAGGTATTCCGCCACCTTAGGATAGGCATTTCTACAATACATCTTGATGGTGAAGGAAGGCAGTCTCAAACATCGGCATTTCTGGGGTTCATTGTTTAGTTTTAGCCACACAGCCAGAAATATGACAGACTGACCCAATTATATGAAATTTTCCCAACTTCCTTGAAATGTTTTCCCCTGTCCTCGTGTGATAATTTATAACGTTTGATCTTCCCCTGTTGCTGGATTAATAAGAAAAGGGGGTGGGGGTGGGATGGCCCTCACGTTATACGTCTGGCACTACGATCCTCAACGCGGTATCTCATCAATTAAACTCACTGAGACTACTCCCAATGATCAGTGAGGAGAGCAGTCTTGTTTTGTGTCTATCGCGGGGTTGTGGGTCATCAAGTTTCTGGGCTGTGCATGCATCTGTCCGTCTGTCAATCACGTCGATGGCTGCCACTTAAGCCATTACGAAATATAACTCTACTAAAGTAATCTCCTAAGAACTACTACACGCCCTAACTACTGGCAACATCCACCTTAGAACAATGAGTACTCCTCCCCACCTCACCCCCACCCCACAGCGACATTGCCAGCTGAGCCTCGTCCTGCACTGGTCGTAACTCACATCTGCCGCCGCCATCACACACGTTCACCTCTCAATATTTCTGCCTTCCTTCCCCTCTTCGATATTCTGAGATCCGATGTCCCATTCTCCTCGTTGTAGCATATTTTTTTCTTCCCAAATATAAGTTACAGTAATCGTTCCTCCTGACTCGTGCTTCACCTCGCTATTCAAACGCAGATGTCGACCACACGATTATTTCCCACATAAATACATCAGTTGATTTTGGCGGGAAATAAAAGAGAACGCCAACAAAGTCAACCATATTTACACCCCAGAATCGGCTTCAAGTGAGCTTTGGAATTGGTTAAAAAGAACTTTAGTGCGTGACCAGAATACACCAAGAAGTCCACATTTACTCCTTCTAAGGCCCCGTCACTATAATCTGATCTACACTTACTCCCCTGTCACATTACTTTAAAATTCTTCCCCCGTGACCCAATAGGCAAGTCGTACAAGCGGTGGGCGATGAATAACGTGAGAAGAACTGGTGCTGGGCGGTACTGGGCCCCGGCCACCTGGGTTATGAATCACGACATTCCTCTTCATTAGTTAACCCGACCTGCAAGTTTCTGGCGCCAGAGATAATAAAGTGATGGCTACTCTGGGAACAAAGAGGCGGGAAGTAATGTGTCCACTGTCCGTCTATCTGTCTATTGAAAATATGTTTCTGCCGAGAATGGACTTAGCTGTTTACTGGGTAGTATGTTCATCTATTAAGAATATCTATCTGTTGATTTATGTCATCATGTGAAATTAATTGTCAGACACATCTGTTTGTGGAGTAAATTTGTCGATGTGTACATATTAATCAGGTCGAATTTCGTTTATCAGTTTTGAGAGAGAGAGAGAGAGAGAGAGATCTGTTTCACCATTACCTGTTTTACACTTTCCACATAATCAGAATATCAACACTACAAGTCCTCTACCATCATAATATATTCTCCGGCTCGGGGTCTTAGTTTAGTATAGCTGCCATACACGTTTTCCGTCGCCAGCATATTATTAAATTTTTGATACTTTTCAACCTAATTCAAAAGTAAGCATCCGCGTTTTGTCATCTAAGGAATACATGAGCGAAGTTTAAAAAGAAAAGGTTATTTGACATAGTACATTTTCCTTTATAGTTATTATCTGTTATTTCTCACTCTCTCTCTTAACTCCTGGAGGTCTCTTAGATGGTGATCGTGATAGGGGATCGAAGTGAATTTACGTACGTGGTGTGTGTGTGTGTGTGTGTGTGTGTGTGTGTGTGAATTTCTCTATGAGAAACAGGATATGAATGATGGGTTGGACGATACTGATGGATCCACTGACAAATACCAGGTAACAATGAATCCTCAATGATGGATGATTCTTAACTCATCTTCACTGTGTGTGTGTGTGTGTGTGTGTGTGTGTGTGTGTGTGTGTGTGTGTGTGTGTGTGTGTGTGTGTACATTCTTACATCTTACGGGTGTACCTGGCAGCACACGTGTACGCTCCTCACTACAGACCCACTATAAAACATCATCATGAGCTTTGAATATGTATATCATTCTCTCCATCTCTTCACATTCATATTTTATATTTTTTCATTTTACAATTCAGAGATAATTAAGACGAGAGAGGTGGAATACAGCCCTAAGCACTCTACAAATACAATATTAATGTGGTGTTAGTGGACCCCGGTTACTCGGACCAGGTCTTGGGGCCTCGTTTAATTAATATCGTGTACATGTATACTTTTTTCTTTTTCGCAGGTGAATTATAGATCATTTATTAAAAGCAATTATAGTGCGAAGCAATTCCTTAACTGTTCAATGAAACGCAGTTCTATCTAGCGGGTCAAAGGGAATTTATACCAACAAAATATATATATATATATATATATATATATATATATATATATATATATATATATATATATATATATATATGTTTGTTATGGGCGGGGGATAGAACCATCTGTGATAGAGGAATGCCGACTTATTATTAGTCATATAATTTTCAAATGGTCTGTTGGTTCCACGTTCTTGTGAAAGTGTCACTTTTTGTACACTAGACCCGCGTATATTTTGTCGCGTGTGAAAGAGGCCTTAATCTTCCCGGTAGGATCCTGTAAGGAAGATGACACAGAGCCAAGTATCAGAAAGTACTTACAATTTAATAACTTTTCAAAGTCAGAGATGATTGGCTTGTAATATAATTCACGTGAATCGGGTAGTTATGGGGAAAGTGTCAATTTCATGTGACAATTAGTTACCACAACTTAACATGCAGGTGTTTTACGCGTAGAAGGGATTCTACCACATCTCTGTCAATTATCGGAAGGCCAGTTGCAAAGCTGATCAACCCCGATGTTAAAACTTAATCTAACATTAAGGTTGATATTTGTCGACATTGTTCCTTGAGGGGAAGAACACTTCACTACTGTTCCAGTACACTATTTCACCCAACAGTAAGATATGGCTTCGACTTATGATCAAATTACTTGAAGATATGAGAAGAAAAAAAAAGGTCCCTTCAAGTCTTGTTTTTCCACTTTTGCTTCTTTCAACTTTTTTTTTATCTTAACTAGTTAAACTTTCGCCACTCAGGTGTTTCGAGGTACCGAGTCCAACAACATAAAAAGGCTACACTAAAAGTAGGCAGCGTAGCTAAGATATTTTTACACACACACACACATTATATATATATATATATATATATATATATATATATATATATATATATATATATATATATATATATATATATATATATATATAAGGGAGGTGAGTGAAAGGCAACAACCCAAAACTCTCTCTGTGACAGTAGATCATAAGGCCAGTAACCTCTGTCTCCCACACAATAAAAACTAAAATTAGCGGAACTGTCTTCTTCTCTTTCTGTTGCTCTTTAGAGAGAAACTATGAACGGGAAAGAGACAAAATTTTGATAAAAGGAGTAAATCAAAGTAAGCGAGGTGAGCACAAGGCAGTGACCCTGGGAGCGAGAGACCTGGCACCAAACGCGTCATCAGACAAAAATAACCAGCGGATAGAAATAGTTGTGGGCGATAACATCCTGACGAAACCAATTACTTCTTTCCTTCCACATGAAAACAATTTACAGTAATTTTGTTTTTACAAGAATTAAACGACAAAATATGAAGATGATGGCTGCCTGTCTCCACATTTTAACTATACCATCACCCCCCCCCCAACATAATATTATTATATTTCCTTTACTGGATAAGCAACTACATTACTACAGTTCAAGGTGGCGACCCACACAGCGTCAACGTATCCACTAGAGACCTGCCGACACCGGACACTGACACTTGTACTCGTTATACTAGAAGGTTGCCACAAGCCACAACGATTACACTATCTCTGTCTTATTGAGCCAGCTATTACCAGGCCAGGCTTCACCTCCACACCCCCACAGTAGATGAGGCTAATGAAGAGACGAGCGTCGCGCCAGTGGGTTGAGCACCGCTTTAGCATCACCCAATACCTTTAATAGGGTCACCTGTCTCTTGACTCACAGCACTGGGTTATCCTGGTGGATTTATTGTAATGTGGTTCTGAGCACTGCGACTGTGAACACCATTAAGGAGATCATCATTAACCCATTAAGGAGTAGTGTCCCACTCAGGTATTTTACTCTAGGTAACGCCAGACGATTTTATTCAGCTGAGAGACAATGCTGCCGTTCAATAGGTTAGCTGTCGTATAATGTGTATTAATAATTATCATTAATATTATTATTATTATTATTATTAGTAGTAGTAGTAGTAGTAGTAGTAGTAGTAGTAGTAGCAGCATTTTCATCGGAATTGTCATTACCATTATTATATATATATATATATATATATATATATATATATATATATATATATATATATATATATATATATATATATATATATATATATATATATATTAATACAATATTGTCATATAATTACCATTACTATCATATTTAGTGGTAACTTTCAAGTTTCAACAAGAAGTAATCAAACAGCTCCTACATAATAAAAATAAACCATGAATATATAGCCAGAAGATAACGTAAACTAACATTTTACACCAAATGTAAATAATTAATTTTGTAAGTGCTGTAAAGGCATAAGATTTATCGTGTAGATATATGACGTAGAAGAGAAGAGACAGATGATAAGTACTGTACATGAGGGTAAATATATTTTATAACTATTCTGCAACCATACGATTTACATAAAAAATAATTAGATGGAAGCAACCTTTACAAACAAGTGGTCTCGTAAATAATTTACAAAATATCTGATTTACTATATGAATAATATGCGTCACATTTTTTACACCTATTCAGAGCAATTCATTGAAATTAATTCGCGAGAGCCATAAAAAATTCTCTATTTCACACACGACGGCGGGATTTCTTCTCCAGCAATTCTCACTGCAATAGGAATTAAATATTTCTTTCTAATCTTCAAATGAAGTGAAATTATAAATTCATGTGTTTAACATATTCATAATCCCTCCATTGACTGCTGGTGACGGCATGGAATTGCAATGTGTCAGCGACGCTACATATAATTTTCCGAGTTTGAATTTCTGTAGATCCAGGTTTGTAAAATGAGGCTCAGAATATATGTCTCGTTAGTAGTTAGTAACTAATTGTGAAGGTAATGACGGTGTTGATTTATCCAACTAAAATTAACAGTGTGTGTGTGTTGGGGAATATTTCCTCGAATAAGAGGTATTTAAAATTAGACGATCAGTACAGGTGATAGATATTGACAGATGCCGCACGGAAGACCCTGTGTCACATAACTACAGTATATAGAAATTATTTCCAGCCACCAGACCTTTCTCACGTTACTGAACGACAACAAGTCTGTACGGACTTGTTGCTGCCCAGTGTGTGTTAATAAAGGCGTGCTGGTCATGGTGACCACACTGACTGCCCAGGGACATACACCCACCCTATTAGATAACCTCATCTACTTAGGATCACTGCACCTCCTTCGACGTCACTAGTCAGTGAAAGTTAAAGATTTAGAGCGCACGTAAAATGGTTGTCACTTGTGTACGAGGATGGCCGGCCTAGGACCGAGGCGTGAATTCGTTTAAGGTGTAGAAGCTGTCGCGAACACAACAACCACACCCAAGGTTAACAAGTTGTATGACCCAGTGTTAAGGAATAGTCCGAGAAGACCGGACAACTCGCCAACTGCACTGGCTAACCATTACCCCGGAACACAATCCGCAAATCGATTAAAATCCAGGTTCCCAATTAATGCTGGGTAGACAGAGGCAAATGGCGTAAAGAAACTTGCCCATAGTTTCACACACACACACACACACACACACACACACACACATATGTTTCCCAACAGTGGACGTTAATTAATACTCAAGTTTGCCCAAGTTGAAAATAATTTTTAACCTCAAGATTCCTTCATAAGAGTTTTAGGTGAGATATAGAAAAAAATATACAATTATTTAATACACAACCAATGAAATAAAATTCACTCTCCAATAATGTTAAAATTTTATCTCTTATTACAAAAAGTTTCTACAAATACATAAAAAAAAAATCTGCTCACGGGGTTACAATTGTTAGGCCGTTCATATGACACTCGTCTCCGTGCAGTACTGTAAGCGAGGCCACACCAGTCTTATTTCAGTGGACAGCTTCTCATTATGAGTATGAAGGTGAAGGGAGATTACCATTTATTTCCACCTCGATATCGATATGTTGGCGGGGACACACAACACCCTCACTCATGTTGGCGGGGCACAACACCCTCACTCATGTTGGCGGGGACACACAACACCCTCACTCATGTTGGCAGGAGACACAACACCCTCACTCATGTTGGCGGGGACCCCTCACTCATGTTGGCAGGGACACACAACACACTCACTCATGTTGGCGGGGACACACAACACCCTACTCATGCTGGCGGGGACACACAACACCCTCACTCATGTTGGCGGGACACCAACACCCTCACTCATGCTGGCGGGGACACACAACACCCTCACTCATGCGGGGACACACCTCACTCATGTTGGCGGGGACACCAACACCCTCACTCATGTTGGCGGGGACACACAACACCCTCACTCATGCTGGCGGGGACACTAACACCCTCACTCATGTTGGCGGGAGACAACACCCTCACTCATGTTGGCGGGGACACACACCCTCACTCATGCTGGCGGGACACACAACACCCTCACTCATGTTGGCGAGGCCTGCACCCTCACTCATGTTGGCGGGACACACAACACCCTCCTCATGTTGGCGGGGACACACACCCTCACTCATGTTGGCGGGGAACACAACACCCTCACTCATGTTGGCGGGGACACACAAACCCTCACTCATGTTGGCGGGGACACACAACACCCTCACTCATGTTGGCGGGGACACACAACACCCTCACTCATGTTGGGGACACACCCTCACTCATGTTGGCGGGGACACACAACACCCTCACTCATGTTGGCGGGGACACACAGCACCCTCACTCATGTTGGCGGGACACACAACACCCTCACTCATGTTGGCGGGAAACACAACACCCTCACTCATGTTGGCGGGGACACACAACACCCTCACTCGCTGGCGGGGACACAACACCCTCCTCATGTTGGCAGGGACACACACCCTCACTCATGTTGGCAGGGAGACACAACACCCTCACTCATGTTGGCGGGGACACACAACACCCTCACTCATGTTGGCGGGGACATACAACACCCTCACTCATGTTGGCGGGGACACACAACACCCTCACTCATGTTGGCGGGGACACACAACACCTCACTCATGCTGGCGGGGACACACAACACCCTCACTCATGTTGGCGGGGACACACAACACCCTCACTCATGTTGGCGGGGACACACAACACCCTCACTCATGTTGGCGGGAAACACAACACCCTCACTCATGCTGGCGGGAAACACAACACCCTCACTCATGTTGGCGGGGACACACAACACCTTCACTCATGTTGGCGGGACACACAACACCCTCTCCGGGACACACAACACCCTCACTCATGTTGGCGGGGAAACACAACACCCTCACTCATGTTGGCGGGGACACAACACCCTCCACTCATGTTGGCGGGGACACACAACACCCTCACTCATGTTGGCGGGACACACAACACCCTCACTTACTCATAAAATAATTCCAAATATCAGTTTTCGGAGAAGTATTAACGCAATACATATTCTAAAACAATTATTACATGTAGAGGCGCCATCACTGTTAGGTTATAGTGATGCCTTGGACCCGTAACTGATGAGGTGTTGATGATAACCGCGGGTGCTATTAACAGGTGTTTACGGCAGCATCACCGGGTTGACATTCATGACGCTTCAGATAACAGTTAATTACCGGCCTATGATAATACCCCTGTCATGCTCCCCTGATAAGGCGGCAGTCCAGGTTTACGGTACAGTTTTATAATGAAGTCCATCACCATCACACTTACAACATGTTAAGCACATATCTTATCGTGGAGGAAGTAAACAGCGGTGAGATATTTGTTAAAGAGCAAGAAATCAGAAACTGAACACAAAATTTGAATTACTGGAAATCCCATGAACATTAATAAAAAGTTAATATTTTGTGAAGTATTGTTAACAGAGAAGTGAACTGGCTGGTGGTAATCTATAATGAGTTTAGCCATTACAATAACAACCCCCCACCCTAATTCTCTTATCTCATTGGTTTTCAATTAGGCAGCTTTCCAGTTTTTGTTTTTTCCTTTTGGAAAATCCATACCGGAGAGTTTATCCATTAGCCGATGTGTGTTTAACCTACAGCAGTCGATGACGCCGCATCGGGAACTGTATTTCACAATCGTCCGTATTTCATTACTTTCCAGATGAATGAAAACTCCTGATAACATTGTCTGAATTACGGAGGCGAAAACCGAATTGACGCTTGCGGACAATGGCACCGATGAGATATTTTCAGTGAGAGAACTGCGGCGCGGCAAGAGGTAGCTGCAGACACCAGCTTGTATTAAATTTTGTTACTTTAGCATTTTACTTCGTTTTCGACAACAAACTATTTTGCATTAAAACCACTTAATAAGAGTATTGTGACTAAAACGTATTTGTAGAATGTATATTGGTGGTCATAAACACACGTGTGTGTATATATATATATATATATATATATATATATATATATATATATATATATATATATATATATATATATATTTCATGTAAATAAAGACAAGCTAAAATTACTCATTGTTTCCATTTTCCGTGTGATTTTTTATCGATATATATATATATATATATATATATATATATATATATATATATATATATATATATATATATATATATATATATATATATATATATATATATATTAGCAATGTTGGTGACATACAGAAATACTTTACATCGACAGACAATAAAACGTTTAACATATAACAAGCAGCGCGCCGCGCCACGGTGACATCATAGTTGCCAAACTCTATAGTGGGACTGAAAGAAGGTTTTATATCATTTAACTAGAATAAAACAGACTCAACTACCAGCGGTACTTATTAAACCATCTACGCTTTGGTGATCATGTCCGTGTTTATATCAGACATGACACAATCACACTGACGACTACAAAAGATGAACGAATCACATGAAAGTTTGGCACATATACATTAACTTGATTGACACTAATAGTCAAGTGACAAAGTGTCAGCCTCGAGAGGTCAACAACTCCCGATTTTTAATGCAGTTTTAGTCACTAATTTAATACCATTTAAGCCCCTGACAATTTAATTCAAGAATTCGTAAGTAGTTTTCCTCTTTCTCTAACAAGGAAGTATTTGATGAGTGCGAGCTACTAGTGTTGACTTATGGGTGTTAAGCATGAGAGAGTAAATACAATAAATATCAGGGAAGGTGTAGTGTGGTCTAGATACAAGAGAAAGATTTAAACTGAAAACGATGGTAATGATGTACTGTACTGTACCTACATGAGAGCAGTCAGTATTTAGGGTGAATAAGAGGGATTGAACAAGTAAAACACATAAGAAGACGTAGTGGGAAGAAAAATGTGTGCCGGACAGACACCTAAACAAGATTTCCTCAAGTGATGTCAAAAAATGGTAAGTAAAAGCGTAATAAAAGATAACAGGAGAACAGAGAGAAGGCCAAGAATGGGGTGGAATGAGGAAGGGAGGGAGGGAGGAAGGGAGGTACTGCAGAGGTAGGAGGGACAACACCCAGGAAACTGTATAGTGAGCGCACAGGACCAGATAGCATGACATCGAGGGGGGGGCCTGTGTTGGGTGGGTGGCATTCCTGCTGCTACTGCTGGTCCGTGATACTGGGTAGTGTGCAGCGACCAGGGCGAATCAGATGGATGTGTTAGGACCTTCACATGGAAGCGAACACCACGGTGGAACACATCAAGTGAGGCTGTTAGAGGGTATAAATGTGAGGGGAGAGTGTGCGGCTGCTCTTTATAACACCTACCCTCCCTCGCTCCTATTGGGGAAATGTTTTTATGTGGAAAAATATATAAATGTGTGTGTGTGTGTGTGTGTGTGTGTGTGTGTGTGTGTGTGTGTGTGTGTGTGTGTGTGTGTGTGACCATCGCACCATCGCCATAGTACAGTCGATGAATTGCCAGACTCCCGTTCAGTGGCATTAGACACACACACACACACACACACACACACACACACACACACACACACACACGTACACGCACACAAACACCAGCTTCAGCCATAAATCGCACAATCTTAATACATACAAACACATGCAACATTTCTCTCAGGGAGTGACCTTAAATTCAGGCAGGAACACACTCCACACACACACACACACACACACACACACACACACACACACACACACACACACTCACACACACACTCCCACACACACACACTCACACACACACTCACACACACACACACACACACACACACACACACACACACACACACACACACACTCACACACTCACACACACACACACACACACACACACACACACACACACACACACACACACACACACACACACTCCCACACACACACACACACACACACACACACACACACACACTCACACACACACTCCACACACACACACACACACACACACACACACACACACACACACACACACACACACACACACACACACACACACTCACACACACACACACTCACACACACACACACACACACACACACACACACACACACACACACACACACACACACACACACACACACACACACACACACTCACACACACACTCACACACACACTCACACACACACACACACACACACACACACACACACACACACACACACACACACACACACCAGCTGTATGTGTTTGTCTGTCCTCGTTTGTCTGGAACTGATATGTGGCGTCTGACTGTCCTTCATCTAAGGCCCTTCAGTATGATGTCAGCCCTACCTTGAATACAACGAATTAACCCACTGAGTAAGTTATCTTAACCGTTTAAGTACGATGACTTAATCCTTGATTACGACGACTTAGCCCTTTTGAGTACGATGTCAATCTCCCCTGAGTAACGAATTTACCCACTGAGTACGATATCAATGTAAACTCTTGAGTACGACGACTTAACCCCTAGAACGCGATGTCCAAACCCGCCTACAATCAGGGCCGGATTCAGGAGTGGGCAAAGTGGGCAGCTGCCCAGGGGCCTCCACAATCTGGGGGCCTCCACATATTACAATATTTTATTTATTTGTTTATTCACTTGGATTATTTTTATTTTCATTCATTAAAATTCATGTTTATCTATAAATATACAGTTAATTAAAAATTTCTTAATGTTCTAATTTCCTCAATATAACTGCATATGGCTTCAAAATTCTCCAAAGAAGTGTTCAAATTTCAACATTTTCCCGGGGGGCTTACAGCGCCCCCCGGAACTCCAAAATGTTTAGGCTCGCTTCACTAACCACCCCACCCTCTTGGGTAGTTATAATGAGGGGGCCTCCACAAAGAGGCTGCCCATGGGCCTCCACAGGTCTAAATCCGACACTGCCTACAATGACTTGATCTACGGAGTGAAAACAAACTTAACCCCTTTAATATAATTACCCTTTCAAACACGACGCTACTGTACCCAAGAAGTTAAATCATGGCAGTCATGGGGGTTAATTATTTTTTACTATTTATGTATCTTCTTTATGGTACACGATACTGTAAAGATAATCGATAATTTAAGACCTTCATAATTCTTCCTTTGAATGTATAATTGCAACTTTTTCCTTTCGTTTGGTGTTTCGTGTAAAGTATATTTCATGGTGTAAATGTTTGTCCGCCCAACGGTTCAATCGTGAGACTCTTACCATGTTCCTCTTTACTTAACACCAGTTCCTCCTCCCTTAACGCCAGTTCCTCCTCCCTTAACGCCAGTTCCTCTTCTCTTAACACCAGTTCCCCCTCCCTTAACACCAGTTCCTCTTCTGTTAACACCAGTTCCTCCTCCCTTAACACCAGTTCCTCTTCTCTTAACACCAGTTCCCCCTCCCTTAACACCAGTTCCTCTTCTGTTAACACCAGTTCCTCCTCCCTTAACACCAGTTCCTCTTCTCTTAACACCAGTTCCTCCTCCCTTAACACCAGTTCCTCTTCCTTTAACACCAGTTCCTCCTCCCTTAACACCAGTACTCTTCATTTTTAACACCAGTTTCCTCCTCATAACACCAGTTCCTCTTCTGGTAACACCAGTTCCTCCTCCTTTAACACCAGTTCCTCCTCCCTTAACACCAGTTCCTCCTCCCTTAACACCAGTTTCCTCTTCTCTTAACACCAGTTCCTCCTCCCTTAACACCAGTTTCCTCTTCCTTCACTGGTTCACTCCTTCCTTAACACCAGTTCCTCTTCTCTTGACACCAGTTTCCCCTTCCTCTTCTCTTAACACCAGTTCCTCCTCCCTTAACCAGTTCCTCTTCTTTAACACCAGTTCCTCCTCCCTTAACACCAGTTCCTCTTCTCTTAACACCAGTTCCTCCTCCCTTAACACCAGTTCCTCTTCTCTTAACACCAGTTCCTCCTCCCTTAACACCAGTTCCTCTTCTCTTAACACCAGTTCCTCCTCCCTTAACACCAGTTCCTCTTCCTTAACACCAGTTCCTCCTCCCTTAACACCAGTTCCTCTTCTCTTAACACCAGTTCCTCCTCCCTTAACACCAGTTCCTCCTCCCTTAACACCAGTTCCTCTTCTCTTGACACCAGTTCCCCCTCCCTTAACACCAGTTCCTCCTCCCTTAACACCAGTTCCTCTTCCTTTAACACCAGTTCCTCCTCCCTTAACACCAGTTCCTCTTCTCTTGACACCAGTTCCCCCTCCCTTAACACCAGTTCCTCCTCCCTTAACACCAGTTCCTCTTCCTTTAACACCAATTCCTCCTCCCTTAACACTAGTTCCTCTTCTCTTGACACCAGTTCCTCCTCCCTTAACACCAGTTTCTCTTCTCTTAACACCAGTTCCTCCTCCCATAACACCAGTTCCTCCTCCCTTAACACCAGTTCCTCTTCTCTTAACACCAGTTCCTCCTCCCATAACACCAGTTCCTCCTCCCTTAACACCAGTTTCTCCTCACTTCACACCAGTTCCTTCATCCTGGGTTGTACACCTCAGCACAGGGCAGATCGTTCAGTCATCTAAAACCCAACCATTACCTCTTTATCATAGGATCTTTTATGAAGAAAAAATAAATACACAGAACCTGAAAACTGAATACAACTGACAGGATAAAATATTACACTTTTATGTATACATTTTAGCTAAGGCAACTGGTTTATTATTAGTTAATATATTATAACACATTCAAAACTGCAAACACAGCTTAAATTCACACCTCGTCAAATACAGTCATCGCATCATAAAACACTTCATATTCTGTGAACAACTACAAAGGTATTACAAAACAAAAAATCCTCCCAATCTCCATTTACACGAGCGAATTAATTCTACATTACATACTGTAGACGAGTGGTCGATCGGGGCTTAAATCCAACACGATCCATCACCTCCTGGAATAATGTAATATATTCAGGGATGACACGCTGCTAAATCCATTTCAGAGGACTTTTCTTCCCCCCCCCCCGCGAGAATTATCGTGATGCAACTCGTAGTGATGAATGTGTTCCTTGACAAGCTGTTTAAATTTTATGTAAGTAAGCAGAGGGAGAAGTACGTAGGTAGTGGAGGGGTGTGTGTTGTGCACCTTCAGGTTGGTGTTAACAAGAGTGGGTGAAAGGAGGGGTGGACAGAGAGAGAGAGAGAGAGAGAGAGAGAGAGAGAGAGAGAGAGAGAGAGAGAGAGAGAGAGAGAGCAGTCTTCCCCCCACCGCATCGTCACCAGTCTAGCGTAAACTCACCACCCGGTCAAGTCCCTCCTCAAGCAGTACTCCTCAACTACCTGATTCCTCGTTTTGGATGACTATCTTCTTGACTGTGTGTGTGTGTGTGTGTGTGTGTTTACGTTGGATGTGAATGTGTATATTCGTGTCTACATATCCCGTGTTTATACACCACCGAATGTGTATGCTTGTATGAAAGCACTGATATCTTCATCCCTGAATTACAATACTGCAGAACAGCACAATCCTACATATGCATGTATGTATACCTGTGTATGAACGTGTATGCATACACAGTTGCTGGACACAGTCCCACTCCAACAATTTAACACACAATATACACGTCCAATATCACACCGTTGTTGTTCTTTTTTTACCCTGTGAGTTCATGACACCAATTTTACTGTTTTCGGGTTCAATTTTCCGATCGAGAAATTCACGGCAAAATATCCCAGCCATTATAACTAAAAAAAAAAGTGAACTGGTTCGTTAACCCTGACGCTCGTTAAACAGGTGATTTTAACAATGGAAATATCTTTGTAGATTAAAAACAAAGCGGTTCGTTAATCCTGACACTCGTTAAATATATGCTATTGAACGTAACGTTGTAATTATGACCCGGGAGAGAGACAGGGATGATAGCGTTACCTCTCTTTAAATGTGTGAGTATCAGTAAACAGGTAACTGGTTCAGTTCACTATTTCCATGACTTACACTTCCTATCACACACTCATTAAGTTCCTCTTTAAATATTATTTTAATTTGTTCGTTCTTTAATCCAATCTCTCTCTCTCTCTCTCTCTCTCTCTCCAGTCCAACGCGTTTTTATATACAGTATTCCGTCAGAACTTTTTACTCCATTTTGCCATCCACACAGTTTACCGTGACTTCCGTACTACCACATCACTCTCTTCTCTTTTTATCTTGTAATCAATCTTTACATGTAACGTAGAGTATGTTCCCTTAACACGTCATCAAACTTACAAAAACTCTCATTTATACTCGATCTACAGTTCGCATGATAACAAACTTGAACAATGACTGCTGATCGGTCATTCCTTTATCTCTTAACTAATATTAATAAGTCAGGGTTTTCATGGGGATAATACTTCACTACAACTTCCGGGGATCGCAGCTCGGGGTACACTACTCCTGTACTTCACAAGGGTCAAAGGTTTAGTGCGTTGGCTTAGCGAATTACGATCACAATTAACACAGGGCCTCAGACGAAGGTAGAATTAAGTAACATTAAGTTTATATAATGCGGACCTCTTGCTGAGTCCACCATGTATGCTGATCCTAGAGATATCCTAGAGTACCCCGGTCACCCTACTACCACCCTTCCCCTCCCCTCACCAGACGCTTTAACAGACTCGGTAATTGGATAAAATATTCACAAGGATACTGGAAAGGGTCTTGTGGCGCACTTGTGAGGAAATCTTTAGCTGTGTGTGGAGGGTGAGCCGCTGTGATTAGGCTGGGTACTTGTGGTGCATGACAGGCAGGTCTTCACTCGACACTCCCTCCTACTGGCACAACGAATACAGTTGACTAGGAAGCTAGACTTTGAGCTTATTTATAATTCAAGTTAGTAATAAGGTAAAATCAATAACAACTAAATTAATAGTATCTAAGAGGAAGATGGACTGACGGATCTTCTAAGTTTTCTCTAATTTGGTGATGTGAGCAGAGCGTGTGTTAGTGTACAGCTGTGTTAATACAAATTCTCAAATGTTGATGCATTTCCATTTCCACACACAAGAGATGTGAAGTCTGGTGGCAAAATTAACACAATGAACTCTGGATGAAAAAGTTGTTTGCTACGCCAGCCACGTGGATATTTGTGCTACACTCAGTAGCTATAACTGACACACTGACCCAATAGTTATAATACTACCCCTGGAATTCAAGGCGATAGACACACGCCCTAAACAGAACAGTGCTCTTTAGGAACAAGAGATTTTGTCAACCTGAAGAACACCTCATGACCCGCCCTGATACCTTCTGCCCTTATGGTTTTTAGTGTTTAATAAAAGAGGTCTTGGGTTAAACTAGTGATCACTCCTTAATCACTTGACACAATTTTTTTCACTATTCAATTTGAAGCTGACGTGAATTAAGTCCGTATTTTTGTATCATTATCTTGACTGACTGTAAACAAATACATCTGTTCACAAATGGTTCAATCTCGTGTGAGTTATTGCTCTGTTACCGCCTGTAAGTGATATTTATACGGACGAGTAACGAAGCTAATTGTACTTATCACTCTGGCAATAAAATCTAATGTGAAAAGCACGGCACATCAGGACTGGATAACACTCATTCCGTACAAAATAAGCGAATAATTTAGAGGTAAATTAGTTGCTGCTGTTGATATATTTACCACAATCAGGGAAAATAAATCGTGTCAGAGATATACATAACTTTATTGTTAAATGTCAAGTATAACATTTGTGTGTACAGTTAAAGAGGCTGGTGTTGGTAGTAATGTAAAACCAACTTGACCAATTGTACAAGATAGGTTCTCGTCTCTGTCAGCTTGACCTTGTGGTTGATACGTCCACAGTTGTGGCTGTAGAGTCAACCCCGTGGCTGCTCTTCCTGACTCACTGCCCGATATATAGCTTACCCCACATGGCTTCTGCGAGGGAATAATTTCCCATTAAAAATTCTTGTTTTTAGCTTACCGATTTTCACCCTCACTAGAGTGTCCCTACACGCAGGGGCACAGGTCCTGGGTCAAGGGCCTCAGGTTTTCAAGAATACGTTCAAGTGGGGGACAAATACGCCTGGTGTTAAAACTTTATTTTCTCTCTCATGTGAGCATATTTGTCCGCCAATCATCTTGCATGATGACACCATTTCTTGTTCCCTAAATTGTCTCACTAATTACAGTGTTCCATAAGGCTCGGGTGGGCAGAGGTTATTTAAGTAACTTAAGAATACATTGTAAACTTTGGTGGGTCTCAGTGTAGCCTGTCATCCTTCTGTCTTGTCTCTATCCTAAACACAAGCATAACATTGCTAATAACATTCAATATTGCTGTTCAAAGCTATTTTCGTGCAATTATTGTTACAAATTTGAAGAATTCGGCAGAGGGCTTTTCCCATCACCGCCCTTAACGTCACCTCAACATTCATTAAAGCGTGTACAGTATTTATATACAGTATATCTCAACAACATAAAATAAGTCATTATGAGCGAAATGACTTACACCTGCTCCACCAACTAGACTGGTCAGGGTATATCACTGATGCATAGATCCGAGTCTGTACTTGACGGATTTAAATTACTGGAAAATTAATTAAATTTACGGATCCACAAACACAAAGAAGGATCATCTCACCTTTGTTATGAGAAGAGTAGAGAAGATCAGAACACACACGACACTATAGTAAGTTCCTCGAGTCGGCTGCTGGGTTTGACACACATCAGTCCACCTGGTAAAACCCTTGAGTACCAAAATTCTAACCTATTAAAGTACTAGGACCTAACCCTTAAAAACGACGGACCTAATCCCTTGAGTACAAAGACACTAACCCCTTGAGTTCTAAGACCTTAACACCATGAGAAAGAGGACCATATAACCCTCGAGTACGAAGAACCTAACCTCTTGAGTAGGAGGAACCTCACGACTTGACTGTATGGGTTCTAAAGTCCTCGTAGTTGAAGAATATGTTTTATGGTACTACAGCGGTTAAGTTCATCATACTCAAAGGGTCCGGGTCATCATACTCAAAGGGTCCGGGTCATCATACTCAAGGAGCCAACATTGATTCCCCAAACTGCTCCGAGGGGAAACAACATCTCAAGGTGTAAAGAATAAAACACAAGACGAAAAAGTACACTGCAGTATATTGTAGCTAAACTGAAATAAAATTATCTTATGTGCTCGTGTACTGAATTAAATATGTGTCGCGTCTTTTCTCGTTATGCCTCTGATGTGTAAAACCCGGGACGGCAAGTGTTACAAATTACCCGTTTAAGTGATAATTATATGCAAGGGCTCAGGGCGCTCTCTCTCTCTCTCTCTCTCTCTCTCTCTCTCTCTCTCTCTCTCTCTCTCTCTCTCTCTCTCTCTCTCTCTCTCTCTCTCTCTCTTTTCACTCATTCTCTCTCCTCTTTCAATACATCAATCCTAATCTATATTTTGCCCATTATCCACCTATCTATCTATCTATCTATATATCTTCATCTGTCTTTCATAATTCTATCTATCTATCTATCTATCTATCTATCTATCTATCTATCTTCATCTGTCTTTCATAATTCTACCTGTTGTATATCTATTTGTCTTTTCTTTTAACTATCTATCCACTTGCCCTTTATAATTATATCTATCTATCCCTCTGTCTATCTATCTATTTATCTATCTATCTATTAACGGGGCAGACACGGAGTAGATAGAGGTATGAGGTGTTGGGGCAAGACAGGCGCAGGCACCATCACTATCAACTTTCCTCATTAAATGTAAAGTTGAAACCGGCTGGCAATTTTACATCCTGACCTCAGCCTTAATTTCCTCACCCAGGTACAGTTTCTCATCGACCTACAGCATGTTCCTGTGTTTTAAACCTAACCTAACCAAACCTAACCTAACCTAACCTAACGTAACCTAACCCAACCTAACCTAACCTAACCTAACCTAACCTTACCTTACCTTACCTTACCTTACCTTACCTTACCTTACCTAACCTAACCTAACCTAACCTAACCTAACCAGTAATACTTAATTGAATGTTAAATACTCCACACACGCCCCTAAGAAATCACAAATTTAACACTTAATAAAAATAACCTGACTTGTTAAAAATTTCTACCTTGTGGTAACTTTGGGTTTTAATCACCTTATGGTTTATTTATGTTATTCACATCACAAAATTATTACCCTTCTCAAGTCTGTATAATTGTATTAAAACATTACCTGCTGGGTTGATCATTTATTAACACAACAGAGGCATGGTGTTTAGGCTGACATCAGTAATAATAAATTCTGTGAAATTCTAACGAGGGAGAATTAGACTGAACGAAAAGGAATAAATAAAAAAAATACGAGTTTTATAAAATAGATAAACTGGATTATTTCTTATATCATTATTTTACTTTCAGATAATCTCACTTCGATCATATTGTTACTAACGCTAGCCTGTGTTTTAGTCTTCAACAACTAGGTTATTATTTTTTTAACCAAAGTAATTCATTTTAAAACTTGTTTCTGTGGTTGAAATGGAGGTGCGGTTATAATTTTGGTAGAACGGTTTATTTGGTAACTTTCAACTTCCCAAGACACGTGACATGAATTCTACGTTGAAGTGAGAGAGTCTTTGTCCGCGAGGACTACACGGCCGCTCACTGTACTGAACTATCTAAACCTCTTCAACTGACTGTAACCTCCCTATAAAACCTGAGACACGGCGATCATGAGGACATTAAAACAACAGGAGTGATACCACAACCCCCTGGGGCACTCCTCCGGTTATTTACAAATCACTCACCGTTAATTCTCACACAAGAGTTGCTTCCCTCATTGTGGTTCTCGACAGCCTTCCATATATCGTCATTACTCCCCACAGGGCTTTAATTTTTACCTCATCACAAGCACCAACTTTTATCTTTCTTTGTAAGTAAACAATTTATCAATACGAACTCTTCCTTACCCATGAGTGACTCCATGATACTCCTTACGATATGAGTCACATACAGTACACTATACTGTACCCGCCATACTCACAGTACTACACCCACAGTTGTCCCTACACTCGTACTTGCTACACATGACAACAACAGCCTCGGATACTCGCTCGCTTTTCATACAGCCACTAAGAGCTTCAACGGGGATTTACGCCTGAGTAAGCCCTGTTAGTAAGCCAGGTCTAACGCTCCTCTCACCACAGGCACTCCGATTACGATCAAGTGTGTATGTGTGTGTGTGTGTTGGTCAAGGTGCATGTGACAGGAGACCGGTACTACTGAGCTACCCAGCGTAAAAGACCCGACCTGTTAGATTATGACTCAGGAAACCTATGTGTCCCGGAGCCAGCTCTCACACCACACAACCCTGTAGTGACTATTTGTCGTTCATGGTAGGGGCCAGGGTCAGTCCTTCAGTTAGCGATTACTATGTTATATGGATGTGTGCAGGTTTAGGAATAAGTTCTTGATTACTCTCTCTCACACACAAAAAAAATTAATCACTCACCTGGGACACTGTACTGTTTATACCTGACGAATATACGAGTATTAATGGTAAATTCCAATCATCAGATTTTTTTCATGACTTCCAGTTTACTAACTTATACTTTTATACAAAAACGCTTGACGCCGGGCAAACAGAAAAAAAATATAGCTAGTTGTTATACGCAGTAAATCATGGTATGTTTTCACAAATCCAAAACTTATGGCAGGCTGCCTTTATATTTTATTTCTTTTTAATATCTGGCAATAATGCAGCAGTGTAAATTCATGACGCTGCTGATCACAGAATTACTGGCCCCTCAGGATTTTAACCTTTTTTTTCTAACTTCATAATATATGAAAAAAAAAATTTCAATGAAGGCGGTACAGTTTTCATGTATCTATTTTGAAATAGCACAGACGTTGTTGACACATTTGTTGTGTATACACAAAATGTTGTGTATACACCATAATCTTTTATAAGAAGATGGCCTCGCAACCTGGTATTTCATTTCGTAATATCCTGAAAAAACGTAATATCTATAAATAAAAAAAAATCATGATCCAACATCACATATCATCAACCAAATATCCTCAGACGAGCTGCACAACCCCAATTTATCTTCTTTTTACCCGTCCCTGGATTAATTTGAAACGTGAAAATACACGCCAGTATAAATTTCGTCCATGAATTAGCTCTCAATCAACACATGAAATATTGTTGGCAAAAAAACGTGTCACCCTCCTCCGTACGCACCCCCTTCCCCACACGATGAAAACAAAAATCCTAATTACTTGAGTTCCAACTCCGAAATTGGGCAATCAGCAGTTGGGGAAGTGGAAAAATGGAATACTTGACCACTTCGTAAACTAGAAAGGGAGGGAGAGCAAGGGGGGGTAGAGGAAAGGTAGGGGAGACGGAGGGGAAGAGGGGGTAAGGAAGGAAGGAAGGAAGGAAGGAAGGAAGGGTTGGGTTTGGTTGGGGCCATAAGGAAGCCATGTATGCTGTGTCCTTCACCCTGTGTTACATCCACGGTGAGTGTCAGGTCGTTTTAGAATGAACACCATTGCAATCCTCCCCGTCATTCTTACCTCTATCTGGGCCCTCACTGCTACCCGTCACTCGTATCTCTACCTGGGCCCTCATTGACATCCGTCACTCTTATCTCTACCTGGGCCCTCACTGACATCCATCACTCGTACCTATACCTGGGCCCTCACTGCTACCCGTCACTCGTACCTCTACCTGGGCCCTCACTGCTACCCGTCTACCTTACACTCTACCTGGCCCCCTCACTGCCACCCATCACTGTACCTCTACCTGGCCCCTCACTGCCACCCGTCACTGTACCTCTACCTGGGCCCTCACTGCCACCCGTCACTGTACCTCTACCTGGGCCCCCACTGCCACCTGGTGTCACTCGTACCCTCTACCTGGCCCCTCACTGCCACCTGTCACTCACCTCTACCTGGCTCCCTCACTGCCACCCTGGTCACTGTCACTCGTACCTCTACCTGGGCCTCACTGCTCACCCGTCACTGTACCTCTACCTAGGCCTTCACTGCCACCCGTGACGATCGACACATGTGGTGTTGGGGGTTGACGGGACCCTGAAACGACCAAGTGTCATCACCATCACCTGAAATATTTAACCTTTGTTCTCCTCCATTACCACCATCCTCCCATCATCATCATCATCCTCCCATCCGTCCCTCCATCGTCACCACCACCCTTCCATCGTCCATCGTCACCATCCTCCCCTATCACCATCATCTTCCCTCCCTATCACCATCCTCCCCATCATCACCATCCTCCCTCCATCGTCACCACCCTTCCTCCATCGTCACCATCCTCCCCCATCATCACCATCCTCCTCCATCGTCACCATCCTTCCTCCATCGTCACCGTCACCATCATCTTCCCTCTCCATCACCATCCTCCCCCATCATCACCATCCCCTGCCATCCTCATCCCATCTCCTAACTTCTCCCATCCTCCCCCTCCATCTTACACACCCCCTTCCCTCAACCCTACATGCTCTCCCATTCTTTCCCTCCGTCTCTCCTTCCTAAACACCTTCCTCTTCCCTCCATCCTCACATCTTCTCATTTTCCCCCACCATCTTACACACCCTCCCCCCACTATCCTACACACCCTCTCACGTAAATGTGAATAACAAAGTGTGAGGCCAGACATACTGCCTCACACTCCTGTACTCGCTCAGTTGTGAATAAGTTACCCTTTATGTATAGAACTAAACAAATAATGTAAATGAAATACTGTGTAACATTCAGTGCCAATATATCCTGACAACGGGGGTTAATTATTATGACCCTTTGTAAACTCTACTCTGTAATCCTTTTGCGCTACCGCTCACAGGATGCGTGTGGGGTGCACACTAAAGTAGCCGCTGTAAGCGGCAAAATCAAAATCAATCTACACACCCTCTCCACCACCATCCTACACACCCCCCACCATCACACCCCCCCCACCACACACCCCCCACCACCCCTCCCCCACCATCCTACATCCTACCATCCCACCCCCTCCCCATCATCCTCACACCCTCCCCACCATCTTACACACCCACCCACCATCCTACTCACCCTCTCCACCACCATCCTACCCCTGTCCCCCATTATCCCCACACCGTCCCCCACCATCCTACACCCTCCTCCCCCATCCCACACACCCTCTCCACCACCCACACACCATCCTACACACCCCCCACCATCCTACACACCTACCCCCAATAATCCTACACCCTCCCCCATCATCCTACACACCCTCTCCACCACCATCCTACACACCCTCCCCACCATCCTTCACACCCCCCCATCATCCTCACCCTCCCCACCCACCATCCTACACACCCTCCCACCCACCATCCTACACACCCTCCCCACCATCCTACACACCCCTCCACCACCATTTTACACACCCTCCCCCACCATCTTACACACCTCCATCATCCACACACCCTCATCCACACACCTCCCCACCATGCTACACACCCACTCCACCACCATCCTACACACCCTCCCCACCATCTTACCCATCATCCCACACACCCTCACCCCCATCATCCTACACACCCCTCACCCCACCCCATCCTACACCCCTCCCCACCCCACCATCCACACACCCACCTCCACCACCATCCTACACACCCTCCCCACCATCCTTACCCACCATCCTACACACCCTCCCCATCATCCCACACCCCCCCACCCACCATCCTACACACACCTCCCCACCATCCCACACACCCTCCCCACCATTTTACACACCCTCCCCACCATCCACACACCCTCCCATCCTACACCCTCCCCACCATCCCCCCACCATCCACACACCTCCCCACCATCCACACCTTCCTCCCACCATCCTCACAACCATCACACACCCCCACCATCCTTACACCCTTCCCCTTCCCCATCCTACACACCCTCCACCACCATTTCCACACCCTCCCCCACCATCTACACACCCCCCATCATCCTACACACCCCCTCCCCACCACCATCCTACACACCCTCCCCCCACCATCCTACACACCCTCCCCACCACCACCCACACACCTCCCCTGCCATCCTAACCCTCCCACCATTACACACCCTCCCCCACCATCCTACACACCCTTCCCCACCATCCCACACCCTCCCCCACCATCCCTACACACCCACCCACCAGCCCACACACCTCCCCCACCATCCCACACCCTACACACACCTCCCCACCATCCACACACCCTCCCCCACCATCCTACACACCCTCCCCACCATCCTACACACCCTCCACCCACCATCATCCTACACACCCCTCCCCACCATCCTACCACACACCCCTCCCCCACCATCCTACACACCCTCCGCCCACCATCCTACACACACACCTCCACCTCCACATCCCTCCCACTCCCCCCCCCCCCCATCCTCCACACACTCTCCCACCATCCTACACACCCTCTCCACCACCATCCTACACACCCTCCCCCCACCATCCTACACACACTCCCCCACCATCCTACACACCCTCCCCACCACCTTGCACATGCTGACTCTATCATGGAAGCTTTTGACCACGTGTAATAAAATCGTGGCCTCAAATATTTGCTTACATTACTTAAAAGGTTGTCGACGTAATGGAAAGTTATCACGGTATGTATGTGTGGAGGCGGCCTCACCACGCACTCATATTGACATAGTAAATAACTAATAAAAAATTCAAAGTGTTGGTGTCATGGTGGCCGGTGTTACCAGAGCGACGAATAAAACTACCTAATGGTGATCACAGTGTTACCATGTACGAGAAGTTAAAAATATTGGATTGTCTCCACAGTATTACCAGAATGATAGGTAAAGAGACCATGGCCATCGAGTTATCAGAATGAGTAAAACACTCGATGATGGAGACAGTGTTACCAGACTGAAGAGTAAAACGATTGTAGCCACAGTGGTACTAGAATGACGAGTAAAACAATTGATGGTGCCCACAGTAATATAAAAAATATAGTTAAAACACTCACAGCTACAGTGTTACCAAAACGACGAATAAAAGAACTTGATTGTGGTTACAGTGTTACCACAAATACGAACGGAAACACTCTATAGTGGCTACAGCGTTACAAGAATGACAAATACAAACCTTTGATAGTGGCCACAGTGTTACCAAATTAACACAAAAAACACCTCTCAGCCAACACTGTACCCTCGACCTGTACACCTGATTTTTCCGAGCCAAGGAACCCAACAACTGGGGCACTGGAGAGCATAAGACGAGTAAGAGGAGGAGGGGAAGGTAAGTGGGTAGAGGCAGTGAGAGGGAATACAGTATTAGTGAAGGGTATGGGTTAAATCTGAAGAGTTTGGTGAGGGTATGTGAAGCCCGGGTAAGTCATCAAAAAGGGAGGCTACAGGGAGCTTATCTCTTTTCAATCAATCAATCATGGTGCTATCCTCTTGTCTGAGGGGTGGCGACCCTGTCCCTCCATTCATAACCTTCTTTCTCGGGCTGTCTTTACCAGTCATACATTTTTCATTTTGACCATTCATAAGCTGCCACGGGAGCACTCACAGGTAACCACTTACAACAGCACCGGCATAAAGTGTCCAGAACAATGGTTCAGGTCCTTCTGGTAGTAATACACAAATGATGAATTACCACGAAGAGAACTACTAGGGTAACTATTATTAATTTCAAACAGTGGTGGTGGTGGTGGTGGTGGTGGTAACAACCTTCACAATATAATAAAGGTAATAACTATCTCAACAATACTTATTAGCAACTCTTGGTAATTATAAATGTAGGAATACTTGCAACAAATTATTTATGAAGGATGCAATAACATCCATATCGGTGATCAATGCTACACTCCACGCCACATCAATACCGAGAGCGTTCATGTTACTTCAAAATTCACTATGTTAATACACAACATACCCAAGGTGAAAGGGTTTAGTTAAGGTGAGGCACAAGAATCGATGATGGTTACTTTTGGTCACGTTCTGCCAACTAACACTTAGCCGTCCCTACCCACCATCCAGAGTCGAGCCTCAGTACTCTAGCTGTAGATAGGAGACAGTTAACCAATGCGCCACGAAGCTTTTCTCTCCTTTTATTAGCTGTTTTGTTAAATGGCATTAACTGCCTGAAGAGAAGCTTCACACAAAAACTGCCAGTACGCGACAGCACTATGACTGCCTCCGTTAATACGTCTCGCTACAGCCCAGCTTTTATTGAACATGATACTCAATAACGTGTATAAGATGAGATCAATAAATATAAAGAACGAGGTGTGTACACTGAGAAGGGTGGAACACTGTAACGAACAATAAAAACACTATAGTCTGGTTTTAATGAACTTAATGTCGTCAAACAATATCTGTGCGTTCACTCAGTCTGGGGTGACCCCACGTGTGTAAGTACAAGCGTGGTGGTGCGGCCGTAGTACTGTTTGTAATATACATTATTTAGTATCACATCCACTAAACAGATGAACAAGCCTCACACGCACAGCGCTGGCGGTGAATACCTAGTAACTAGGAAATCGTATCTGAGAACTCGTATCTGAACATGGACGCCTGTTGAACAGCCTTAAGTCTATTTGATAAATCAGAGTAACGTTGTGTTGCGTTGCTGCCGAGATGTCTAATTTATGAGAGCAAGGCGCGCCATGTTTACAGTAAATAAAGCCAGGCTGACGGGGTGTACATCACCACTAGTAACTCTCACTCCCTTCAACAGCTATTAGCTACTAGCGTGTTCCTGTGGCGTGACGACACAGTACCAATCATTTTAGTGGATTACGTTTTATTGTTTTTTTCAGTGTTTTTGTCCAATGATTCTTGGCAATGTTGTACATTCGTTCTTATGCTTCATTTATACATCGTGTTTATATATATATATATATATATATATATATATATATATATATATATATATATATATATATATATATATATATATATATATATATATATATATATATATATATATATATATTCGCTTGAACAGTCTAATTGCTCATCATTTATTCATAAAACGTTACACAGTAATTTGGTAATTTACAAGGCAGAAGTGGCCACAAGCACGCACAGATGCCTGGACCTGATAAACGAACACATCCAAGCTTTCATACATACAGTATGCTTTACGCACATGTGGTTGTAAATTGTAAGTATACAAAAATAAAAGCTTGCGACCTACAGCAGCGCCAGTCCTCTCACTACTGTACTGTACAACATAAATAACCAGTTATATGTTTCGTCAATCAACCTCACTCGATCATGGGTTGAAGGGCGACAATTTCCATAAATTCCAAAGACTCCTTCATAACCGTTAGGTGGAGCAACGACTCATGTAATGTGGAATTTCTGAGAATGAGAGTCAGTCACACGATACAGCTGCCTTGAGTTACAGCGGAGCTAACCTGAACTACTGTGTAAAATGGAAGTCGATTTTTGTACGAAAAGAATTTTTTTGTAAAGTTAGACTCATTTTAAAAGCCTGGACCGCCTTCGCTGACGTACATAATTCACTTGCGCAACACATTAAATAAAGTTTTCATCAGATCACAGCACCTTTGTTCAAAGCGTGTTTGTAATGTATTGAACTACGATAGTGCCATACTTCAATCACTAATCTAAGCTTAAGAATATAAAAATAAAGACGTCCCTTAAGATTGTTTCTGAGTCACGTTACTCTCTCTTTATGTTGACCCAAACAGAGTGAGAGTTTTGTCTATGGTGCCCTGTGGCTCTCCATCTTCAATAACAACCTTAACTAACCGAGGCGAGTGTGACCAACCTCCCATTGACAGGATTAGTCTGAAAATTCTTCATTAATCTTCTGGCTATCTCCTTCCTTTGTTCCTCATCTCCACTAATCCTCAATTTCTCTCCCTGTCTCTCTCTTTCTCTCTCATTACCCATGTTATGCCTCAGCCCCCATTCCCCTTTAAATTTTCTCACCCTCCTTAACCAACACTTGTCCACTTCTATACTCTTCTTCTTCTAATCCCCATTTTACTTCGTCTGGTTCCCTTCTCCTCCTTTCAAGTCTCCTTTCCTTATTACTTTCCGTCCCCTTTACCTTCTAAGACTTCCCTTTCTATGCTCCCTGCCCTTCTTCCCCTACCTGCCCACCTCCCCAGGCAACACACAATGGCTAGGTGCAGGGGGACACCCACCCACCACCCTGGATACTGCATGTAATCTATTTTAGTCACTCTGCCTAATGAGTGTTGCTCTCAAAATTAACAGGAGAGGAGCGAGCACATTACTAGATTAAACAGATGCACTACCGCCGAGTATCCCCGAGCGGGAGGCAACACCCTGCTGATGAAGACGCCTGCCCCTACCCTAAATTTATACCATGAAGACGCTGCAGGCACGAGGTTACTGAAGAGAGAGAGAGGGAGAGAGAAGGGAGGGGAGGAGTTGAAGTGTAGATTGGGGAAAATGACACTACAACTGCATTATTTATCAATGTATCTATTCATCCATCTATGTGTTCATCAATTCATTCATCTATCTATCTATCTATCTATCTATCGATCGATCTATCTATCTCTCTATCTAGCAAGCGTAATGGTTTCACAACAACATATTCAATGGAATTTCTTTATCACCAACTTGGTGCTGGTGAGGAACACACACGGACGTACATTCTTAGTAAACATAAAGAACCCGGAGAAACTTGGTCGTTGAAATAACCTCAGTTCCCAGAAGAGGACAAAGGCGACTGGAAATGAGTTATCGTTTACATTAAAACCTAAAGTTCCGCCTACATCTAGCATAGAAAATGAAACTCTTACAAAAACAAACGTTGAAAACTTTTACCAAACATACAAACAGATTTTTTAAACCAGAAATGAAAAATATATTACGTGTAGCTAAACGAAGCGAAAGTATAAACTCTTATCTTCCACTTATTGTGAAACCATAAAAATAAAATAATGGAAAGTAATGTAGGATTAACAACACACATTAATAAAATGAGTTACAACACTAAATATACACCATCACTTTTAACAAACATTGCAGAACTTGTTATTAACTATGACTGTTTTGTACGTGAAGGTATAAGAACCTAAACGACGCCCCTGAATACGTAAAGTGGGCGTTGTTATGAAGACTGTGGATACCAGAGACTCACTTTTGTATAATATGAATGCCAGTTGAGGATGTGAGCGGGTATGTGTGGATATCTCTATTTGTTGCTCAGGCTTTCATGTTGCTTTCTACATTTCTCTTGCAGCACTCTTGTTTTTGTTTCCTCTTTACAGGTTCCTACACACCTGCATCCGACCCACACAGAAATGGGAATGGAGCGAATATAATGAAGAAGATGATGATGATGATGATGATGATGATGATGAGAAGAAGAAGAAGAAGAAGAAGAAGAAGAAGAAGAAGAAGAAGAAGAAGAAGAAGAAGAAGAAGAAGAAGAAGAAGAAATGAAGAAGAAAAGCTTTAAATTCAACTGAGCATCTCTGTAAGTCCGCCCGGCGTCTGTTTGCGGTAACTGCTCTCTCTCACACCTTTGGCCCAACCGAAGTTAAACTTGGCATGTGTGTGTGAAGGTCCCTTAGGAGAGAGAGGGAGAAAGGGTGGGAGGGGGGAAGGGGGTTGGTACTAAGGAAGATGAATATAACAGGGTGTTGCAGGTTTGCCCCCTCCCCACCAGAGTGCCAGTAGGGATTGGTACACGTGGCGGGAGAGGGAGGATGAGGTTTAGGCCCCAGAAAACTGCCAGTCGCCCTGTCCCAAACTGCCACACAGGTACAAGCGATGAGTGCAAACCTGCCACACAATCACACTGTATTACTAGTGACTGACAAATGTGGTACAATAAAAATAACACCACTTAATAACAAATACAAGGTAAGTAACACCAATTAATTAAAAATATGGGGAAAGTAACACCATTGAAAAACACCAACTCGCTTATTTGTATTGTATTGTAAGGTTTGAAGAGAGTAACACAAGTGACAACAATAATAACAATAACAACAGCAAACAACAACACCAATGACACCACGGAAAAACATTAATAAACAAAACTATAACAAGACACAACCCCCCTCAAGAAACAACAACAATAACACAACTAGCAAGAAACGAGAGCGGTAAATAACAGCAGGGGCGCCCTTATAATGTATCAAACACACACACACACACACACACACACACACACACACACACACACACACACACACACACACACATAAGCCATTTCAAGGTAAACACAATGGTATTTCAGTCTAGTCAAGAGAGCTAACATCATCTGGCGGAGTGGCTGGAGGGGGGGAGAGGGGGCGAGGAGGGTTGGCTGGGGAGGGAGAGAGAGAGAGAGAGACGAACCTCACCTCAACACTGCCCCGAGACTCCCGACCAGCAGCCAGAAATATTAGATGACTCTTCTTCCTCCGCCGCTGTGAATAGAAAGTTGAGTATTGACTAGCTTGTCTGCCCTTCCTCCAGCCCCACCCAACCCCCAACTCCTATCATGTTTCCATCTGCCCACATCCCTTGCCTGTCGTTTTAACGTGCTGAGTGGGTAGGTGGGTGGGTTTAGGAGGGGGTGTTGTTTTTGTGTGGAAGTCTGTGTGTGTGTGTGTGTGTGTGTGTGTGTGTGTGTGTGTGTGTGTGATGACAGTCTTTTCAGGTATAAAATAAAAACCCACCAATGTAAAATTACCTTCACATCAGTAATAACAAAGAAGTCATAATAGATATAACGTCTCAAGTGAATTATCGAAACAAATTAAACTTCTGTCAAAGGTCGACGGGGAACATCAGCTGATCAGTGTGAACACAAACGAAAGTACTACAAAAACATTACAAAAACATATACAAGATAATGGGACATACTCAATCAAGAACAACGACAGTTAACTTTTATACTACCCTGAGTGTGGCGTCAGCTGGACCACTGTCGAGTATGACACACTGAGAGAAGTCTATAACCAAGCGCCAGGTATATCTCCACACCTGACACCCCACATCTGATACCCTATACCAGACACCATGCGCCTGATATTCCATACCAAACTCCCCATACCTGTCACCCCATACCAAACACCCCACACCAGACACCCCACACCTGTCACCCCACACCACACACCCCACACCTGTCACCCCACACCAGACACCCCACACACCCCACACCTGACACCCCACACCTGTCACCCCACACCAGACACACCCACACCTGTCACCCTACACCCCATATGAAAACTGCCTTTACTGCTATTCCAAATTAGTTCATATTAGGAATTTATAAAGTTTGAAGGATCTACCTCAAAAAAAAAATCTTGGAATCCCAAGTTCTGACCGGAAATCTGGCCTTGAAAAAAAAAGAAGAAGCAATTTTGGCCCTTTAAAGCACAATGATGATAGAGGGACCCATGGCCAATTAACTCCCTAAAATGAAACCCCTGAATTTACTGATGATATTGGCTTCTACATCAATGAAGCTCCTCAACAACAACATCAATAACACATCAACAAGAGTATAGAAACGACTGTACTAAATCTGATGTTGTCCTCCTCCCCTCTTCGGATTCATTCGTGAGTCACGGTGGTATCCAGGTCTCACTCTATAACTCACATGACGTTATATTTATCGCGTCTAAAAAACAAGTTGGTTGAATAGATCACAGTCCCTCGGTACCGGTTAAACCAAGGTCTCATACGGCTGGCAGCGACGGCAGGTAAACATGGAACAAATGCAGGAGTCACGTGGCAGCTTGGATTTTCATATACTGAGGACATTAATCAATAGGGCCCCTTCTTAGACCACCAGCAAGCAATATGTAAACAAACTTTATTGACAACTGAATAATCCAGACGAGAGACTTAACCCAGGACGGTCTGTGGGACGCGGGGAAGCACCACACAAACATATGCAGCCACAACAAACACTCATAAATACGTTTACTCTTCTCGACAGCCCAATCACAATAACGCTTTGAGTTATCACCGAAAAATATTTTACTTACAACGTCATGTTTCCAATTATTATCAACCCTATAGGCTATGTTCTTCCTCGATAGCAATTTTAATGATTAATTGTAATCTAATATACAAGTGACAAGTATAGTACGTTTGAGTTTCGAGATACTCGTTGTAGTGAAGAACTCCTCCCGCGTATGTTTGTCTCACTACAATGTGTGGTATATACAAATAAGAATAGTTTAGTAATAACCCCTTCAGTGCGGTGCTGCCAAGATAGGTCGCCCCCTTGAGTGCAATAACTTAACGCCTTGAGTACGATGTTAACCCCTTGTGTACAATGAACTAGCCTAACAAGACAGCTTAACCCCTTTAGTACAATACCTTAATCCCTTGAGTACGGTCTTAACTCTTTGAATACGATGACCTATTCCCTTAAATAATACAACACAGTATACCACAGGGTGAATCACTGTACACAAGGGGTTATTAGAACAGCTTTCATTTGTTCACACAATCGCTATCACCGAGTGTCAAATCCTATACGCTGAACAAAGGTTGAGAATTTCATTCATAATATCATAAATACATTTATTTCATAACTGAATGAGATAACAGGACTTAACAGGCATTTTGATCCTATTGTTTCAGGAAAGGTATTGTTATTACAATTGCATCAAAGACGAAATTTTATTATAGTGAACTGGGATTCCATGATATTATAAGCATTAATGAAATTGAGCCTTTACACTTTACTACCTACCTATTATCTGTAAACAAGTCATCAGGATATTTGCCGCAAGTGCCACTACATTTTATTACATAACTGAACATGTGTTATTGTGTCAAGAGATGGTTCTAGCATTTATCAAGAGAGACATATCGATAGAGTTACGGAACATAGTGAATACTTTTATCATCAACTTTCTCAACCGACCAAATGGTATGTTCACCCAGAAGCTACACCTACAGTACCTTCTTACCCCATTATACAGTCAGCCACACAAGACAGTAGTGTAGTAAGTCAAATGTCCAGGCAGTGTTGAGGGAACAGGTGACTGACAAGGTAGAAGTTAGCTACTACGTTGATTAGTTATTAAGCGAATGTCATCAACGTTATTTTTCTTACACAAAACCAATCAAATAATGAGACATTTATTCACTGCCATGTTAATTATCTACAAATGGGTGACGCAACATGATTACACAAGTCCGTCCGTCCAGTCGCCATTACGTGGTATAGGCGGTGCAGGCTGTAGAAACAATACCAAGAAACACTCTTGTATACACGGCCGCTCGATCACATAAACAGACTATCGTAATAAACAGCGTCTACGACCAGCTCCAGAAAGTACCCCCACCCCCCCCACCCCCCACTCCATTCCCCGCCCCGATCACCCTATAAAGACTGACCACCAGGAATCCGATTCTTACATATAATAGAATTTCCGATACAGGGGTTAGAAAGGTCGACTATCCGATTGTATCATTTGATGTCCTAAAATCCAACTTCTGATCCCTTAAATTTGGCTTTTCAATGGAAATTGGCCATTTTGAATGTTTACACTTGACCCACCTGGTATATGTGGTGACCCCAACCCCGCTAAAACGGATCCCCCCTACAGTCAATGATAACGTTAGTTTCTAATCTAACAAAGCTGCTGTATAACAAAGCTGTTTTATGATAATGCTGTTGTACTATAAAGGTGTTGTATTATAAAACTGTAGTGTAACAAAGCTGTTGTAAAATAAAACTGTTGTATAATAAAGTTATTGCATAATAAAACCGTTACCTCACTACGGTGGCCGACCCGACTATTAATCTTAGGTGACTCAGTTAAATTGTCTAAGTCAGTTGTCAAGGTAAGTGAAGATTAGTTGTCTATTCCGTGTAACTATAAACTTGGGGTGTGTTTACAATATCTGGCCCAGGTTCTAGTACAAGTCTTTTATAATTCGGACAGAAAACCAGAGAAATCATGCGAAAAATTAGTTCAGCTCACAATGTATTGGGTCATGAATTTTAAGAGCTCCTGACATGCCCAAGTTGTGCTGAGTGGATAAGAGTGAAGGCATGCACTCGCTGAGGGCGCCAAGAAGATGTATGGAGTTGACAGAATAGGTCCACTTCGGTACGAGGAACACGGATATAATATACACAAATATACTAAAGGATCCTATGATTCACTGTTCATGAGACAACATGCAACTTGTCCTACTTAAACAACAATAAAGAAAAAAACAAGCAACGTCGCAGAGATTTAGGCCAGTAGTGCTGTAGCCGACTAAGTCTTGTAAGAGGATACACATGTGGCCCCTCAACTGTGAGCGAAATAGTGTGAAACCCCAAAAGCTGTGTTAAACATACACTGAGGAATTTCTTTGTGCGTGCATGACGTTCATAAATATTCAAAATTAATTGTAGTGACAAGTTGTATCATTTTTTTTTACTACAATACAAAAAGTACTTAGGAAAATTTAAAATACAGTATGAAGAACTATACAGAAAGTCATTTATTTTAGTCAATATATTTTTTAGTGGGACGATCTTCAGAATGGATTAGAGGAGAGGCGTGGAGTGATAACCTAATAACTACTGAGGCACGTCCAGGTACAGGTGTCGCCCGTGTGGGAGATGTTGTCCTTGCTCCTCCGTTTTACCTGTCTTAAGAATTTGTTTTTTTATTTTTACAGTTCATATTTCACCTTATGTGGTAAATTATTAAATTAGCTTTAATAATGGGTGGGTTTGGGGATACTAACTTCATTGCAATATGTGTATCATTATATGGCAACATGACACAACTTTAGAATAATTTCACTACTGAAAGGGGAACACGGGATCTAACTTCCTCATACAACATACATATTCCCACCGTCCTTCAGAGTCCTGGCCCCCTTATCTCAGCTCTTTTCTCGGCCTCTGGTTGCCTGGGTTCATCCTATGTGAGGTTCCCCTCTCAACTGGCCTTTGAACTAAACTAAACTGTTAAGTCTGCTTCAGCTCACTCTCAGGGATTACCTCGGTCACGAATTTTATCTAATGTTTCCCCAATCCCATTTCATAACGTAAATTTTCCCTATTATTTACACTGAATTCATCCATTACCTTATTCACCAGATCAGCATTTCACTCCAACAATTATTGCTCTCTCTATACAACAATACGTATTGCAGATAACTTGACATCTCCCCCGCCTCCCTCCTGCACTGGCACTGTACATCCGCGAGGCAGCAGGGTACACCAGATAACAGGGAAGAAGCGGCAAGCAGAGGGTCAATACAAGCAGGCAAGAGCCAGCCTCACTCCTGCTCTAGAATCCCGAGGTGCCTTTATATATCACCAAAGTCAACGTCTAGAGCTGCAATTCCTCAAATGAGTCCACGTTACACCCAGAGGTAGATACTAGCCTGACACGTAAGTACCCGTAGGTATATATTAGAATAGGCTAATATAAAATAGGCTACGTTAGGTTGAGTTGGGTTGGGTTGATGTTATACTTTGCAAGTAGTCCACAGAGCGACATAATTCAAAATAATCATACAATAAATTTCACAACAAATGGTGAGCTTAAGAAAAAAAATATTCCAGATATTGTACAGTACGTTATTTGCAGATAGGAGAGGCCCCCCCCCATACACACATACCTTTACACATACAAATTGCTGGTGTTTTAGAATAATGATGTGAAGGTGTATAAATAATTGAAAAAGGTAAGAGAGAGAAAGGGAGGGAGGGAGGGAGGGAGGTGAGCGTGGTGTACAACTGAGGTGAGGGACCTGTTTTAGTGGCTCATTCAGGCAGTGGAAGGAACACACAGTAACTCCAAAGCCCAAAGCCTTATGTACTATAAACTCAGGTCATATCCTTGTGCCTTACCTGTGTGGCAAAGCTTAGTTCTACTCCTTTGTTGAAATGCCTAGTTCGATTGACATGTCTCGCCTGTACTGCAACATATAAATGTAAGATACAAGCCATTGCGTTAGTATGCTGGCGTCATGTTGTATATTACCGAGAGGTACAAGGAGAACTGATGTGTGTTACAGGAACTCACTTAAAACTCGTTATTTACCAAGATAATGGAGGGAGAGAGCGGAGGGGGCTGCAGTACCTTGGTCATGTTAAGAGGAACAATACAGAAAATCGAGAAATGTTTCTGACATAGTGAAAGTTAAGTGAGGCAGCACAGAAAAGGTTACAACGGTCAGGCGGCGGGGAGCGTCGCCAGGATGTCAACAATGTTACACTGGGACTCGCTATTGAGGTTACGAATGACCAACAACGAGTTGAAGGACCCGAGCAAGACACGGCAGTAAGACGGAGGTGTAGAGGATGAGTAGGACCGAGGGGTGGGGGAGGATCTCTCTCTCTCTCTCTCTCTCTCTCTCTCTCTCTCTCTCTCTCTCTCTCTCTCTCTCTCTCTCTCTCTCTCTCTCTCTCTCTCGAGTTCTCACAACATATCAGATATAAAATTTCATGACAGATCTTCATTTATTTTTTTATTTTTTCCAGACTTCATCATACTATTAATACTTAAGTTTTACGGCCTCCACCATCCCCGTAGAAACGCCATTTCCTCCCACGTCCATGATTTTGAAGGACATATATGTAATTTATCTCAAAATACAAGAGTAATACCAACATGAGATCATAAATCAGACCTGACACAAACTGTGTAACTCCAATCACATTTTTTGGGCGACAGCAAACAAAATTGTAATACTAGGCTCTCAAAATTTTTTTCATACTGAATTTGAAATGTTTCATGAACATTTGTTGAATAAAATGATCCCATGTTAAGAAATCTTAATATCTAGACCTACAGCGTGATACAGCGGGCAGTAGAGAACTCTGAGGGCGGGGTCTTCACTGCTCTTCACTATTCTTGAGATAATCCAAACCCAGATTTTATGATGACTGTACAATTTATATATGTAAAAATGTGATATAATCAATGAATTTTTTTAAATGATATATTGAGGTATTTAGCCAGAAGACTGTTATAGCCATACAATCCACGAGTTTATATCCTCAAAAAAGGTGACAATAGCGAAATTTCTTGACTTTTTCCTGACCAATTGTATTTTTCCTGACTTTTTTCATGACCATTACACACACTTATATAAATAAATATATATACCTGTATATATATATATATATATATATATATATATATATATATATATATATATATATATATATATATATATATTCTCTATTCATAAGATGATGTTGGACTGTTTTCAAAGAATGTGGAGTCCTCTGGACATAATGAACCCCAGGTTGACCTCATTCACCAGTGTCATAAAGGGTGGCCGGGCCATCACCCCTACACACACACACACACACACACCAGTAATAACACGTGACTCAGGCCAGGACTCTCACATATTGAGTCGCCTCAGCACGCATATCCAAAATTTCAAAGCCTAAAACTATTTTTTTTTCGTTCCCAACTCAACATTACCCGCCCATAAAAAGTGTTGCCAACTCTCGCTCTCCGTCGGTCACCCTCACTCCATCCAATCCGAGCGAGTTTCCGGCCTGTGCTGGCAACATTTTCAACTCGTCCGAAAGCCATGATGAATGACCAGGACTCGCCGGCCTCCCGGGTGATGAATATTCAAACACCAACAACAGGCTTGATGAAGGCAGGAGATGAAAGCGATATAACTCTTTGTTGAGCACCAGAGCGAGCAACTGCGCCACCAGCAGCTTCACCAAAATACTACTGGGGGTAAAAACCTCTCACGTTTTGCCACATCCAGTCCTTGTTGACTCGTCGCACAGACATCCGGATACAAGAAATGGCTTCCCTGGTCACCGGGTTTTCTTAAATTGAAAAAATATGTGCGTCAAACGGGTCAAAATCACAAGGGAACTGATGGGAAACGTCATTAAAGTGAAAGGCATTGATTCCCTGTAGCTGTTGGTAGTAGTAGTAGCCGCGAGTTCAAATACTGCCTGTGGCGCTGTAATTCCCGCGGCCCGGCCTGATGCTGTGTTCGATGTGGTGCTGTATTCTGAGTGGTGCTGTATTTGGGCTGATGATGTATTCAAGGAGGTGCTGTATTCGGAGTGGTGCTGTATTCATGGTGGTGCTGTGTTCGGGGTAGCTAGAGTCGAGTCATGGATTATATATCTGGTCACAGTTTCCTAATTAACCACACACACACACACACACACACACACACACACACACACACACACACTACAACGTATACAGGTATATTCGGTGACTTATCATTCCATTCATTCAAAGGAGAGGTGGATAAAAATTCACATGATCATACCTGACTTGTTAATCAGTCCGCAATAATTACATGTCAAGCTAAATAAAGAAAAGAGAGAGAGAGAGAAATGGACTGTCATGTGACCCGGAGTTAATATTGGTATGTTAGGTATGGGAGGACGTCACCACGGGCTCAGCACTGGGTCCAACAATCAATTGCTTATATCAATCACTGTCAGTCGAATCTTTTTTGCAATTAGTCAAAGCGCAATGAAACTATATGTGGGGGAAAAATGTATATCTACTTGTATATATTCGCGCGGTGATCACAGTTATATACGTATACGGTCGGTCGGTCTCTCTCTCTCTCTCTCTCTCTCTCTCTCTCTCTCTCTCTCTCTCTCTCTCTCTCTCTCTCTCTCTCTCTCCCTGAAATTCACCTTCCGTTGCGTTTTATTTATTTTTGGTGTGTGTGTGTGTGTGTGTGTGTGTGTGTGTGAGACAGACAGACAGACAGACAGACAGACAGACATACAGAGGTAAAAGGGAGAGAGAGAGAGAGAGAGGAGCTAGTTGGTATGCAGCGAGTTGGTTCCAGTTATTGATATGAATGTAGCAGGTTGATTATGACTAACCGAATGTTTCCCCGCTGATATATAGCTGCTGTAAACAACACAGCCCCGTCTGGATTAAAGTTCAGTTGACGTTGAATCACCGGCACCCACCAGCGCGGACCCTCCTGTAGATGGCGCCACAGATACGCCTCCGTCATTCTCACCCTCCCTCCTTCAAGCACCACGCTAATAACACGTACGGAACTATTACTCTTAGAGCAACAACCTTTCCACTAGAGTCAAAATAAAGTCACATTTGAAAATAAAAATAATTATAATAATAATGTCTTCGATCCTTGCTTCGTGGGGTTAAAGTGAACACCCGGCATGAGGACCTCGCCTAGATCCATCTTCCCTGAATGTAATCCTTGGTAAAGAACACTCATGAGTAGTGACCGAATTGATGAATGCTTTACTGATCTGACCTGGGTAATGATCCTCCGTGGTAACTTTAACGCAACACAGGAGAGGTCGCCCAGTACCCCGGTTTACTGGTACACGACCGGTGATCTGTGCTACCTGTTGAATGGTGAATGGATTCTTACACCATAACTACACCAAGGGAGGACTACACAATACTATAACTCACCTACAGTGAAACACAACAGTCGATACTACACCACATCAACATATTTACAGTATTTCTTACTCAATAAACTACTGTAGTCATCTACAATTTCGCTTAAACTGTTTTTAAGGGTTTAGTAGCGTCTTTGTACAGCTGCTGGCAGCCTTCCCTGGACACTTTTGGTAATATCTGACCTCAACTCAAGAGTCAAGTAGGTAGTGTACGTGGGATTGAAATTCTAAATTTTATATGTACTGTACTCATATAGTGTTTTCTTATGTTGTCATCCTGACATAATTTATATTGAAAACCAGCCACCAGCATCCATAGGCCTACTACTTATATGATCGACGCGTAGATGTCAGATGTTACAAAGTGCCCAGGGTATTTTGGCCGCTGTTGTACCTTGTCGACAACTGGTCCACACTACAAGGGTGTACCGTTCTACTACCATGATTCTTTTTATACCCGCTCCAGGACGTTAGCTAATAAGAGACCCTCGTATTACCCCCTATCAAAGAAAAACGACGAAGAAATAATAGCAACTAAATAGAGTACTGTATAATAAAATGCAGATGAAGCTGCTAATGTGACTTTAGCTGTTCAGCTCAGGCTTGGATTAATCCTCCACTCATAGTTATTGAAATTTTAAAAGTATTTTTCATCATTAATACGTATTCCATATAACTTTGTCTGGGGAAAATATAAAATATTACTGTACACCGATGTTACATCATTTTTTATTGAAGTTTAAAATGTTATATTTATAAAACAAAATATTTCGTATTTCATTTCTGGTTTAAGGAAATGGCCGCAGGCTTATCACAGCGCCCAGAGTCCCTGACCACTATGTCAGCACTATCACTTCGCTTGAAATCGACTCGCCATCCGCCCCCTCAGGTTTAGCCTGACTGTGATACTCTCCGGGATTGTCAATAAATTCGGCACTTCAGTCTCTAATTTTAATATACAGTATAACTGCCACATTGTGAATGTAGTGTGTAACAATCTCCCAAAGCTCATACTATTCATTAACTTTGTGACACAACTTGAGCCGAACTTCTAGTATGCCCAGCGGACTGTTCTAGCAGTTCAATTACTTCAGGATGCCTCGGAGATCGTTAGTCCCCGCAAGGACATCAAACAGCTTTGGTTGGAGGTGTTCGAATTCCATAGCTTTATACAAGTAACAACCAGCGATAGCTTGTCTAAACTCTGCATCTTAACAAGCATTGGGGATAGAATATATATACCTCGTCAGATCCGTGGTTTAACCTGCACACACACACACACATACACACACACACACACACGTGTTCTGCCTCAAACTTGGCGAAGCAGAGTTCTGGCTTACGTTGGCCCACGAAACACATTAAGTAGTTCACACATTTACTTTGGCACTTTATTACAACTTATTGTACAATTATTAGTATCATTTAAAACATAAATATTATCATTACAACCTTGAAATAGCAAACCGTACACCACAGGCTGAATAGTTTGATATTTTGTCGATATATAGCTGGCCCTTGTCGAGGTTCCGGGTAGACTGGGAATAATATTTATTTAAAGTATATTAAACCAACCCAGTCAGCGCTATCATAGTGTGAGACAGTGCATGACTGGGACATGTAGTGTAATTGTCAGCAGGCTCGTCTCGCAAGCGAGAGGACCCGGGTTCGATTCCTGGTGAAACTATGGGCAAGTTTCTTTACGCCATTTGCCTTTGTCTATCCAACAGTAATTGGAAACCTGGATGTTAATCGATTAACGGATCGTGTTTAGGAGTAATTGTTAGCCAGTGCAGTTGGCGAGTTGTCTGGTCTACTCGGACTACTTCTTGACACTGAGTCATGCAGCTCGTTAACTCAAGGTGTGGTTGTTGTGTTGGCGACAGCTTCTTTACCATAAGACAATTCACGCCTAGGTGGACCGAGGGCAGGCCATCGTCGCACATGAGAAGCAATATTATTATGGGATAGGGAGGAGAGAGTGCAAGATACACAGACAATACAGTGACAATAGACAACGGGAGAAAACACAGTAACTCTATACAGGTTAGGATGAGTGGTGAGGAATACCTCTGATGTTTACCGTGTCAACACAGCGGCGTGCACACAACAACGTTTAAATGGATTTTTTTTGTGCTCCTAATATTCATCCCTTCCACCACCTCTTGATAGTTAACATAATAGACTAGGATACAGCCCCTGTACTCTGAGAACCTGACAACTGTAAACTGAAACCTCATATCACGACACAACAGTGTGGAAGTAAACCATCACCCTTCACCTACTGTATATAATTTAGGTGATTCCAAATTATAAACAACTCAATTTGTCGTGCAAGTGAAGAAACCTTAATTGAAACTAAATTAAACTAAACTAAACTAAACTAAACTGAACTAAACTAAACCTAAACTAAACTCAACTAAACCTAAAGTAAACCTAAACTAAACTAAACTAAACTAAACTAAACAAAATTAAACTAAACCTAATCAGTGAAATGCATCCAAAGCTTCAATTTCCGAAAAAGGACTTAAGTAATTTCTAGTGAAGTGAAGGAAATGATTCAGATTTAAGGTGATTAACTATAGTCACATAATTTTAATAAACTACTGATGTGCTACTGATAAGATACAAAGAGAGACAATGGAAATGATGTAACGTCATACACAGTGTAACCTAACCTAACCTAACCTAACCTCACCTAACCTAACCTCAACTAACCTAACCTAACCTAACCTAACCTAACCTAACCTAACCTAACCTAACCTAACCTAACCTAACCTAACCTATCAAGCCTAACCTATCAAGCCTAACCTAACCTAACCCAACCTAGTGGGAGTGGGGAGGTATTAGTTGGGGAGGTGTTAGTGGGGAGGTGTTAGTGGGGAGGTGTTAGTGGAGAGTGGGGGTATAGTGGAGGGGGCCGTTAGTAGTGGTAGTGTCAGCGTGGTATGGTGGCAGTGTCAGCGTGGTGTGGTGGCAGTGTCAGCTTCGTTTAGTGGCAGTGTCAGCGTGGTGTGGTGGCAGTGTCAGCTTCGTGTAGTGGCAGTGTCAGCGTGGTGTGGTGGCAGTGAGAGTGTGGTGTGTTGGCAGTATCAGCGTGGTATGGTGGCAGTGTCAGCGTGGTGTGGTGGCAGTGTCAGCTTCGTGTAGTGGCAGTGTCAGCAGCAGTGGCGTGGTGTGGTGGCAGTGTCGTGGTGTGGTAGCAGTGTCAGCTTCGTGTAGTGGCAGTGTCAGCGTGGTGTGGTGGCAGTGTCAGCTTCGTGTAGTGGCAGTGTCAGCGTGGTGTGGTGGCAGTGAGAGTGTGGTGTGTTGGCAGTATCAGCGTGGTATGGTGGCAGTGTCAGCGTGGTGTGGTGGCAGTGTCAGCTTCGTGTAGTGGCAGTGTCAGCTTCGTGTAGTGGCAGTGTCAGCGTGGTGTGGTGGCAGTGTCAGCTTCGTGTAGTGGCAGTGTCAGCGTGGTGTGGTGGCAGTGTCAGCACGTTGTTAGTTAGGACACCGAGATGTCGGTTACCTGAAACTGACTAATTTTATGTGCAAATTTTCCCGTCTATTTTTCCCGGGCCATTATTTCCTCTAAAATGGCGCACGAGTGTCAATAAACAGAAGCAGACTATCGGGACGGATAACAACAACAACAAAAAAGTATATATTCATTTCATCGTGAGGGGAAAAAATCTAAAATACATCACTAATTGACGAACACATTTTTGCGCATACTGATTACAAAGGATGTGAATTTTAGATGAAGAAACAAGGGCATTTTTATTTTCCTTTTTTTTTTTTACTTTTTTTTAAGTAAAATTCTTGCTGTCATTAGTAAAATGTGAGCGGAGAAAAATAATGATGGTGAAAGAGCAGGAATCCTGTGTGTAGTGTTTCGTCCAGGGCCTCCAGGCAATATTGCATTCTTTACATATAATTCAGTGAGTGACGTGCCGGGGTAAACTGTTAATGGCCTCCCTCTCTCTCTCATTCTCTCTCTCTCTCTCTCATTATTATCCCCCGCCGCCACAGGACAAAGGGATTTTAGGAATGTATGCTCTCCGTTATTGCGTCTGTCTATTCGTCCGTCCGGGGAGTTAGAACTAAAGAGCGGTGAACTTTAAGAGTGTATGATACGTCACAAGGTTCGAGAATTAGCGTTTTAGGTTGTAGAGTTTCTCGAGTTATGGCCCTGTGTACAGTACAGTAGTTTGTGTGGCGCGATGGAGAATTGGTCCACACTTAACTATAGTAGCGTACACACACACACACACACACACACACACACACACACACACACACACACACACACACACACACACAATGAAAAACTCAACAAGTAACATCAATATAAAATCTCATATTTACGCCCATAAAAACTCCCCAGCCAATCGACTACTCTACTATGTTACTCACAACACACATTTCGAATACCAATCTGCAGCATTTTCCATGTTCCAGCCACCACCAGTACGGACCAGCTGAAAGTCGGGTTCCGGAACACGTAACGCGGCTTTAGTGAAGTACATTACCTCCTGCGTGATTACATTCTACTTTGCATAATTTCGAGGCGGGGAAAACTGAATATGAGTCATTGTCTGCTAATGCTTTATTTCCTTTGTTCGCTGGTCGTGTTACGTTGTATTGCTCAAGCTTTCCTTATGTCTTATCCCTTCCAATAAGCTGACGAGTCCCCTTAGGAACAATGCCTTAAACCTTTAATTAGATGATGTGTTCTCTTGATAGTGAATGACATTTTACTTTATAAGGAAAAAAGTCATCGTATTTAAAGGGTCAATCAATCATACTCAAAAGGTTGGCATCATACTCAAGGGGTTAGGCCGCATATAGTCGTTCTAATGATAATTTTTCTTTTAATAATCCCAGGCGAGACTTTATAAAATATTGTTTATCTTACTAACGACCTGTAGGATTAATGTTTACCTTCCATCAAACATCAAACTAAACTACAACATTTAACATAAATACTTCATTTTTAAATGGAATCTTTCACAATATATCTTGCCTCAGAGAAATTACCGTTCCCTAGAATTAGTAATAATAATAATGATAATAATAATAATAATAATAATAATAATAATAATAATAATAATAATAATAATAATAATAATAATATGATACAGAATAACCTTAAATGTGATGTAAACATTCGTATGAGGAGTGGAAGTGTGGCCTCGGTACAATGGAAGATGGTGTGGCTGGCACTGCCCTCCACCGGCTACACTTCCCTAACTAAGTCAGGTACGTACTGTACCTATTCACACCCGGGTTGACTTGGGGCGCCCTGGGTGGGAACCAATAACTTGTAAAGCAGGGGGTGAGTTGCTGTATCCACTCTTAACACTACCAGAAAAAAGTTTTCTTAAAATAGTTGTTACACCATAACGGCGCCCACACCTCTTCATCTTCCACTGTGACTCAGACATTGGTCAAATTGGAATAAAACTTTTAATTAGTGCGTTACAAGTTGTTACTTTCTAAATGAGCCAAATAGGTCCATCGGTTGTTGAAATAAGGCGAGGAATACAAAGCTAATGAGCTGAGGGTTCGAGCCCCACTGGACAATAACGATAACGAGTGATGAAAGTGGGTCCCCTGATTAGATACTAAGCCTTCGGTACACCAGTAGGGAGAGTGAGCGGCACTGCACTCGACCGCCTTTCACTTCCGTAACTGTAAAGTGAGATACCTATTGAAAGTCAAATGAACTCTCTTAGGACACAGGCGAGCATTATTTACGCCAAGCCACCGCACCCCTAACAACGTGTAACACCAGCTCACTCATAACAATTTGTCTCATCATTTTCTCTTTCACATTTATTTTCACCCAACATTTCCTTACACTCACTTTCATCCCCCACTCACCTTTCTCACATTCCCTCTCGTCTCCGTCACACTTCATCTCATCTCTGAGTCATCTCTCAACCTCCCTGAATCTCTTTTCCTCCCTTAAACTACATCTCATCCCCCCCAAACTTCTCCCCCCACCCAAGCCATCGTCAGATGTCTTCTCATCTGTGACTCGTCTCCCTCAAACTCCCTCACTTCTCCGTCAGACTTCCTCAAATTCCCTCTTTCATCTTCCTTTCTTTTCCGTCAGACTCCCTCTCATCTACCCCTAACTGCACACTGGTGTTCATAAGGACGCACCGGCTATAAATAAAATACCACAAGTGACGCCATTCAGTGTGGGTCGGAGGCACCTAATAAACCCCGGGATACAAAAGCCACCACTTCATCCCCCTGCGTAAAAATCTCTCATTTCCCTCAACTGTTTTCATCAAGTAGGTTTTTTGTATCTTTTTTTTCTCTAACCACCAACACCAATGGCATGATTTGTGGTGGTGGGAAGAGTGAATAAGTTAACTCCTCTGGCTTGTCTGGTCCTTTTGTGTGTGTCCACTGGAGCGATAATTAAGGTTCTTAAAAATATCTGTAACATCTTCTTTTAAATATATTTTTTGTCAACCCCTTTTATACTCTTCAGACACACAGAAGTGGGGGGAGACTTTTTTCACTCGTGTCCCGATAGTGTTTGCATAAAAGACAACTTTCCGGGTGGATGATGTAAAGGTTCATTCACTGAGGCGAAAGAGTTAAACTCAAAGAGGAGCTTCTTCAAGGTGGGTGACAACTTTTCACCAAAGCTCTTTACCGGTGACAGAGAGAGAAAGAGATCTTATATATATTACGTGGATAAAAAGATGTTTATTTACTGGCGACGCCTACTTAAATCACTTTCGTTATGTTGATACCTTAATAAGTCTCCTCAAACCCAGCAAAGTTTAAAACCTCCACATGGAAGCTAAATGAAGTAAGAAAATGAACATGAGCAAAAGTGAAACTAATGCTCAAAAAGTTTACATAATCACCCACTCACAGCTAGAGGAAGGTATAGGTACTAGGGTTAGATGGTGCTTGCTGGTGGAAACAAGTTAAACCAAGTCAAAGAACGATCACGATGAGCTGAAGTGCCTTTGAAAAGCTAAATCATTTACTATACAACAACACACCGTCTATCTAAGAAAAGAATTTAATACATACCGCCAGTACATGGTTATGAAACACACATATACTCATGCTCCTCAATAGTCAGATCAACATGGAAAGATGTCTGCTAGATATAACAGTACTGGTGTGGTAGTGGGCGGCCATACTGCAAGAAGAAAGGAACTGGTGTGGTAGTGGGTGGCCATACTGCAAGAAGAAAGGAACTGGTGTGGTAGTGGGTGGCCATACTGCAAGAAGAAAGGAACTGGTGTGGTAGTGGGCGGCCATACTGCAAGAAGAAAGGAACTGGTGTGGTAGTGGGTGGCCATACTGCAAGAAGAAAGGAACTGGTGTGGTAGTGGGCGGCCATACTGCAAGAAGAACGGAACTGGTGTGGTAGTGGGTGGCCATACTGCAAGAAGAAAGGAACTGGTGTGGTAGTGGGTGGCCATACTGCAAGAAGAAAGGAACTGGTGTGGTAGTGGGTGGCCATACTGTAAGAAGAAAGGAACTGGTGTGGTAGTGGGTGGCCATACTGTAAGAAGAAAGGAACTGGTGTGGTAGTGGGCGACCATACTGCAAAAAAAAAGATCAACAGAAGACCAGGGTGATCCTCGGCTGGATCCCATGACACGAAAAAATATTCAGAAAACGACCAACTCCCAGGAAGTTTGGAGGAACTCGATGGCCTGAGAATGTGTGCTGGGGATAACTGAGGCAGCATCAAGGGGGAGGTTTTCATTTAGCAGTGTACAGTATTAATAAACGCAGGTGATATATACAGGGGTACAGTATATATATATATAAAGCTCTATTTACAGGTACGTGGGTTGGAAGATTAAAAACTTCATACACACACACCACTATTAATACCAATTACTCTCACCTCACACCGAGTGTAACAGTTCAGCAAAATTCCACATTACTCGCTTAGTTGATCTGTCTGTCACCACCTGCACTCCTACCTGACGCGGCACACACCACACACTCGTTGTTGCTCACACAGACGAACCACAGACACACGTAATGACTACATAGGAGATGGAAAGATGATTTTGGGGCAATGTTCACTCACTAGCAGAAATGCAAATAATACAGACTTTATAACTATGAACATAAAAGTGGAAAGGTGGACCCGACCCAGCGACGGCGTTCTTAACTGAGGCTGTAACTGTACTCGTCATCAAGTGCATCCTTCCGTTGCTGGAGTAACCCTTCAACCTCCACTCTCTTCCACTCCATCAATCTACTCCACCTTCCTGACTTACCACTGCTCTCTCCCACTCTTCCCTCCTTAAACCTCATCACTCCCTCTCTCTGTCTTTCTCATTCTCTGTCTCTCTCACCCTCCTCCTCTATCCCCCTTCCCTTCCTTTAGCTTCAGTATATCCTTGTGGGCCGCGTTCAGTGTCGTAGAGAGATTGACTCCAGTGGTAAGGCAGTCAGCCACGGTGCCTTAACTGCAGTATGGCAACCAGTAAACAAAGCCGAGGGTACACCTAACTCCATCACTCCCGTCAATTCACATTATGCTGGAGTGTGAGGAAGGATGCGTAGCGGAGGAGTAGGAAGGAAAGGAGGAGGAGGAAGAATAGGAAGTGGAGCAGGAGGAGGAACAAAAGGAAGAGAAAGAGGGAAATTAACTAGGGTGTAAGAATGTTCAGTGGTGCTATGACTGGGTGAAGGTCTCTCTCTCTCTCTCTCTCTCTCTCTCTCTCTCTCTCTCTCTCTCTCTCTCTCTCTCTCCGTCAGCTACGAGATTTTTTAAATTCTACCACTCTTGATATTTTGCGTTTGTTTGCTCTACTGATTGCAACTTTTTTTCCTTTCCTATTGTAAACAAAAGAAAACATTTTTTTAACATGTATTTTTAACCGATAATTTGACTAACTATATCATAAATTGGTCTTCCACGAGTCTCCAAATTCCCTCATTCTCCAAAAATACCTTCCTCTTTGTTAATTAAACTCCAAATTATTAGTATCAGTCTTCCACCTTTATATTTCTAACAATTCTCTTAAGAATAATCCACTTAAATAATTCGACTCACCCTCCAAATTATTACTCTAAAGTATGACAACCTCCAAAGAGCTGTTCCACCTGTGTGTTATTTCCCATCCTCCAAATTAAATACTGACCCTCAGAATTATTAGTAAGACAATGTGTTAATTTCTTATCTCGTATCTTATCTTATTTGTCTTTCAGTGTCATCGTGGGTGCTCGAGATAGGTTCTGGACCAAAATATGAAACAATATTGAAAAAAAAATACCCTTCAGGCAACACTCTCGAGGGCAAACACTCACACCCACTCTCTCCTCTCACCTGTCTCACACACACACACACACACACACACACACACACACACACTCTCTCTCTCTCTCTCAATAGTTGTGAAGCGTGAGCCGCCACACAACACCCCTCTCCCCATCCCTCACTCGCCACCATAATAATCCCGAGCCAAAACAAAAGACGTTTGGGATGCGCATCTCCGTTCCTTGTCGGGAACATTATACTCGGCCTCTTTAATAACCCCGGTACGGTAATGTTTGGATTTTGTGGGTTCGATAATGCATTTTTCTTTGATCTGGTTGGATGTGTTGTCCCTCACCCGTCTTTGAGGGAGGAAGAAGGGGAAGCGTGTAGTAGGAGGAAAAAACATATTTCCTTTGATTAAGTCATCTACTGTATACCAAGAGATGAGTTATTACTGTATATAATCTACCACACTGTTATTTATTTATTGTAACTTTTTTGTAAAGTCATACAGACGAAACAAGACTTTTGTTTTACATTACAATGAATGATTATACTCCCTGTCGATATTTTCTTTTTCCATCCTCTTATGTAAGAAAAATATTCATGAAACATACCAACGCGACTCCCCGCTTGATTACTTTCCGTAACAACGGTGCTGCCCCCAGCGGCCATACTACTAAATGAATTTTTCCAGTGTGGTGCGCACCACTAGGAAAAGTTAAAACATAAAACTAATTAAAACAAGGAAGGCCTGCTCGTTATATATTTATTATTATCATTCTTGAATCAGAAAATAATAATTATCTAACACACCTTTATCGCTTACCTGTAGGAACAGATGTGTGTGTGTGTGTGTGTAAAATTAGATTCCCGTCATCCAGACTACTGGTGTGCGTGGCACGCGTGAGTCTCAAAGTATTCAAGTCTTTTGGGTCATACCAAACAGCAATTGTAAGCTTTCCTATATTAAAACATTTCCCATCTTATTTACATTAGTCACTGATCAGTGTGCTGTGGACTGATGCATGAGGCTGCGAGACAAAAAGCTGGTGTACACACATTACTACTACCCCTGCTGTTGTGAGCTTCCCGGGCGAGACTGGGGAAGTAGTCATTCCAGGGTGAGGAAGTATCCAAGATGAAGCCCGCCAACAGATTACGTTTGCGTTTCCACAATGAATAATTGCTGCTGAGACTAAATGAAAGGATGAATAATAACAACCAGTGGTGGAGGGCTACACATGCCTCTCCTACTCTACACGAGGCCTTTGTCTATCACGGAGACGCTGCCTAATGTGGGACAAAACATTGATGTTATGTAACGTGTGTCTGTGAAGTAGTAAGTTTTACTTGAAACAAACATTTAGAAACTAATCTTGATATAAGTAATCTCTCCTTAGATAAACCAGGGTGGAGCCATGCCATGTGCCTGGTCAGACTGGGGGTCTGAACGTCTGGACAGCTAAGCAGATGACACTATAGTCAAAGAACTGGTGGGTGAAATTATCCCCAAAGATTTAAATGGCTGTTGGAGTACAGTACAAGTCCACTACAATGGCTCTAGGCGTAAATTTACCTCCCGCCTTCCACGCCTAGGATTTCTTTCTGTTCATTCAAATCTCCCAGTAGGTACAGTCGCCATCGGGTGTGTTGTTACCCCCTACTGTGCCTCCCTTACTCATGGAAGCGGCTGTACCTCCTCCGATCCTCAAGTCCTATATATTAGCATTATATCTGTGGTGTGAGAGTTGACAGAGGCGGGATCCATGACCCTACCTGTAAGAACTCATAACTGACACACACGTCACAACGCAGATAACGACACAGTCAAGAGGAATTTTACTGCAGTCTAATGATAAGCAGGAGAACCCTAGCTCTTTAAACACGATAAATCCCAAAAGCGACCGACCCACCTCTCCCTACACACACAAACTGGTCACCATAAAAAAAAAATCCAGTTTTTTATTCTATGTACCCCGTGTATGGTCAACAATCCCGACACGACCTCTCTAATTTCCACATATTATCTTATTCTCTTATTAATCCAGGAATACTTAATCGGCGATGTATGTAGGGTGTTTTTTTTTATATTAATGTATCTTTCTTCTCTCTGTTCTTCAACTATAGTCTGTAATTTAATTTTCTTACACGAGCAGTCAGTCAGTGTCCTACCGTGATCAATAGACTCATTCCTCTAAAATACTTACTCTAGTGTTTACTCCTCCTGGTGCTGGTGCTCGCTCGCTTTTCCAAGAAACCATAAACATTTTTCACGTCCATATAACCATGACTGCTTCCCCCGCCTTTCATCGTCTCACTTAACATTATTTATATCGCTAGACTTACCATTTCTTGCATGTTTTATTTCCTGTTATATTTCACCCCTTTTATTTTATTTTATTCTGTTTTACGTCGCCTTATCTCGTCTAAAGTGTAATCCTATTCTACCATTACTGTTCACTTTTCTCATTCATCTCCACTAAATTTCTAAACCATTCTCTCTCTCTCTCTCTCTCTCTCCATCTAAATTTTACACCCCAACACACATCTCTGGTAGCTTCGAGTACCGCATCAGAAGCTCAATAGTCTCAGCTGTTAAATTTCTCCTCCAGCTTCCTCATGACAATCGAATGCGATATATTAATCTTTCCAACGCTTAATGCCTTAGTGTTTCATCTGCACTTCTCACTGCCATTGACTTTAATACCGTCTTGTACACTACCATCACGTGATCACCCAATCCTCTCCTCGGCCTGAACCGTTTATCTTCTCTACCGATCACACTCTTCCTGTCCCACAATTCATTTATCATGTATCTGCATTTTGTTTCACTTAATCCTGGATTATGTGTGTGGTAAAGCAGCTTATGGCCCCGATAATTCTATAAGAGGATTTTAGTTACATTAAGGTGGAAAAGACTCATAAGTGGAGTTTGCACTCGTAGGTAAATATCATCTTACAAGACCTATGTCACAACGTGTGAGACTGTCATCTGGCACCAGGTGATGTGGTGTGTGTGTGTGTGTGTGTGTGTGTGTGTGTGTGTGTGTGTGTGTGTGTGTGTGTGTGTGTGTGTGTGTGTGTGTGTGTGTGTGTGTGTGTGTGTGTGTGTGTGTGTGTGTGTGTGTGTGTGTGTGTGTGTGTGTGTGTGTGTGTGTGTGTGTGTGTGTGTGTGTGTGTGTGTGTGTGTGTGTGTGTGTGTAATAATAATAATAATTAACGGTTTATTAAATGTGCATTGCAGCCGGAAGGCTGAAAATATACAGTTACATAATTGGGGAATGGGTCATTTGTATGTACAGTATGTATGTATGCATGCATGTATGTATGTATGTATGTATGTATGTATGTATTTATGTATGAATGTATGTATGTAATAATAAAAAATAATAAATAATAATAAATAATAACGTGTGTATGTATGTATGTATGTATGTATGTATGTATGTATGTATGTATGTATGTATGTAGAAGACTTCAGCAAGGATTCACTGTCGCCCAACAATTAATTCCCGAACCGTGCTTTTGATGTGTATGAAATCTATTATCAGTCATCAAAAGTGATCTTCAATAATGCTTCCTTCCTATTTTTACCGACTCTCAGTAAAATTGCCTCCATGTCGAGTCTGGTTCATCAAAATACGAGAGATATTGGGTCGGAGGGGCGCTCACTGACGTCACTCACTGCCAAATATTGAGTTCTTCCACTCAGACGGAAATTCTGTTATAGTTGGTAAATACATATTACCTATGAATAACAAGAGCTGGTGTTTTATTACATTTTGGGGGGTTACGTTTCGATATAATCAAATTTGAACAGGAATGAATATATATTCAACAACTGTACAGAAAGGATGAATGATATACATTTTTCAGATTGATATTTCCAGGTATCAAGACAAATTAGTGTTGGTAATTAAACCTGGGTTGTGAGCACCGTAGACAGTGACGCTTCTCCCTTTACTCAGAGGCACATACATACATACATACATACATACATACATACATACATACATCGCCGATTACGTTTTAAATAGCGACTGATGTTTTTGCTAAATAGGCTAGATGGTAACACACAACCTCCTTCTCTCCCCAACTATCGGTAACGCCAGTAAGTGTGGAGGCGGAGAACAAGAGTGTGTCGGGGACCTCCCAGTGGACCAAACCACCCCTTAGCTCTACCCACTACCCGTCTCCACCGCTCACACCACACTGAGCGTCTCTCGGCTGTGAATCTCAGTACTCACTAGGGTGAAGCACAGAATGGCGAGGGTGACTGCAATGTCGGGATAAAACACTGACTGAGGGTGATCAGGAAATCAAGGGTGTGAGAGCGAATCACCCCTCACACGCCCTCAGTCCCTCATTCCTCCTCACCCTGCTTCACTCCTCCTCACCTTGCCTCAAACCTCACACCTCTTTCATCACCCTCATGTCTCCTTCCCGCACCTTACTCAGATCTCACCTACGCTCCTTGTCATCCCTTATACTTCCCTCACACTTTCATTTATCCTCTCTCATTCTTCTCTCCCACTCTCCCACCTACCTCATTCTTCTTCATAGTCCCTATCATCTTACCTCATATATCCTTCCCTTCCTCCTTCCAGCCTCGCTCTGCATCTCTCCCTACAGCCTCCCTCCCTCCCCCCTCAGCTACCCTCCCTCCTCCCTCACCTCGCCACAACTTTGATCTTCCACTTCCGTGTCTTAGTAATCCGCCCACTAATCTTCACCTCCCCCCCTCCCCCTGTAATCCCTGGTAATCCATGTACTTTTTACTCTGTTTCCCTTCCTCACCTCGTGCTTAACTCTCCCTTCCTCTCCCTTTATCCTTCCTCTCCTCCCTTACACCCCTCTCAGCCCCATCCCCTTTGTATCTTCTTAATTTTTCTAATCCTCTCCTCTCCTTTCCCCTTCCCTTCCTCCTTCTCTCATATCCTCTTCCTCTCCCCTCTTGTGTCTCCCTCTCCTCGTGTGGATGTCACTTCCTCCTTGTACTTGACCTTCCTCCCGCCCCCCTTATATGACCTGCCTCCCTCTCCAGGCATATGACCTGCCTCCCTCTCCCCTCATATGACCTGTCTCCCCTCACCTCACACAGGCTGTCTCCCCAGCTCTTCACTTGGCCTGTCTCCCTTTCCCCTTATATGACCTGTCTTCCTCTCCCCTCACACGATCTGTCTCTCTCTCTCTCTCTCCCCTTATATGACCTGTCTCCCTCACCCCTTATATGACCTGTCTTCCTCTCCCCTCACACGGTCTGTCTCTCTCTCTCCCTCCCCTCATATGGTCTGTCTCCCTCACCCCTTATATGACCTGTCTCCCTTACCCCTTATATGACCTGTCTCCCTTACCCCTCACACAGCCTGTCTCCCTCACCCTCTCCCCGCGTGTGACTCTCTCTCTCTCCCCCTGGCCACCATAAGTGAGACAGACTGCCCCCTGTTGCCACCTCCTCGCTGGGGTATATGACACACTCTGTTCTACTTGTGACTTGTTAGTGAACCTATTGTCTGTTGTGGCTTTTGTTTGTGCGGTTTTGTTTGTGCTGATCTTTACAACCCACTGTTTTTGTTTGTTTGCGACTATCGTGTTTGTGTTTGTGTCTGGCTCGGTCGTGTTTGTATTTGTTTGTTTATCTCCTGGTACGGTCGTGTTTGTGTTTGTCTACTTCTGTCGTGTTTGTGTTTATCTGCTTCTGTTGTGTTTGTGTTTGCTTCTGATTCTGTAGTGTTTATGTTTGTTTGTCTCCTGGATTTGTCGTGTTTGTGTTTGTTTGTCTCCTGGTTCTGTCGTGTTTGTGTTTGTCTGGTTCTGGCGTGTTTGTGTTTGTCTGGTTCTGTCGTGTTTGTGTTTGTCTGGTTCTGGCGTGTTTGTGTTTGTCTGGTTCTGGCGTGTTTGTGTTTGTCTGCTTCAGGATCACTTGTTTGTGTCTGTTTCCTAGAAGATTGTCTGTGGTAAGTGTATCAGGTATCTCTACGTTCTTTGTTTGTTTAGTTAATAACTGTAGTGTATTTGTGTCAGCTGTGTAGGAACAATGTAGTAGTAGTGTTGTTGTTGTTGTTGTTGTTGTTGTTGTTGTTGTTGTTGTTGATGTTGTTGTTGATGTTGTTGTTTTTCTATGATCACTTTTTTTATCCCTTGTTTGTATAACTTAAAAGATAACTGATATTCTTTGCCCCCCCCAAAAAAAAAAATTAAAATAAAATAATAATAATAATAATAATAATAATAATAATAATAATAATAATAATAATAATAATAATAATAATAATAATAATAATAATAATAATAATAATAATAATAACACTGCAGACATCATGATTGTGTATTTCCTTCTGTGATTTGTTGGGGAATGTGGCTGGTGATGACGAGTCACTTGTTGCTGTAGGTGGAGGGGAGGGGTGTGGGTGGGGTGTATGCGTGTCGTGTTGGAGAGCTGGAGAGACTGGGTGAGTGGGTGGGGTAAGGGGGGGGGGATGAGTACAGCAGTATGTCCTTTCCCGCTTGTCTTTAACCGTTCATGAGAGAGATGGTCGGGGATATTGAGGAAGTGGTTGGTCTCTCTAGATCAGTGGTTCCCAAACTTTTTCTGATCATTACCCACTTTTCATATATGATCCTTATCCATGGCCCCCCTCTCCCAATCCATATCTCTGGCTGGCTCAGCTGCTGACTGGCTGTTCTAGTGTGGTGGGGCTTGGGATTTTTATGTGTACATAGCCTCAGCTTATGGCCCCCTAAATTTTGTTGTATGGCCCCCCAGGGGGCCATGGCCCCCAGTTTGGGAACCACTGCAGTCTAGATGATGCTTCAATCTTTAGTCTTGTGCCAAGTTTCAAAGATCACACCGATTTCCCTGACTTGTACCGTGAAGACTCCAGCAACACGGTCTGACAATCTGGCTCTCTCTTAAGTACGACCTGGCGCAAGAAAACAACAGATTCTTAGGACGCATTATCGGAAATGGGACTAAAGATAGCAGTTAAGGAAGGTCTGGAACACTGCACCGCCTGCCACCAAGGGCCAAATACGTTCATTCATCGGACCTATTGGGCGTAACTGGGAATTTATTCCCAATTTTACGAGCATTGTTCTTCCTCCCTACGATCTGCTCAAGAAAACAAGCCTAGCACGAAAGAGTGGGGAGACACTAAGCAATGTGCTGCCAGCTGATTCTCCACCTTCCCGACACAATGCAAAAATTCTCCCTCAACACTCATGCTCCAGCACACGAAATATGAGCCATCTTCATGTAAGAGAGGCATGATGAAGTATTTCCAGTTGCCAGTGGGTGCTGCAAACTCAAGCAAACAAAAAAAAATTATGCCACGGTCGAGAGCGAGTTGCTTACACAACTAGAAACCATCAAGAAGTATTTTAAGTAACTTTTCGGCTCCCGTTCTGTACATCAAGGACAATATGGGTAGGAGACCAGAGTACTTGTCCCGCCAATAAATATCCCAGTAACAACAACACCAGTTACGCGTTAATGAACAGTAAACCGCAGAGAAGACAACGTGAATGCTACAACACTCCCCCCCTATAAAAAACTGCACAGGACAGAAAACAAGTTTACCTGTACGCCGATGTCTGGCTCTACGATATCTTGTTCATTTGCCTTCCTTTAATCTCCAGCTGTGTGGTAAACTACTTTGTTATTCTTCGACATGTCCGAAGTGAACCTAGGCTTCCGTGCACTGATACCTGGCTTGAGCATGGGTCGGATAATGATTTTTTCAAGGGTCAATAGTGAGCTTTACAGTCATAGGTTATAGTGCGCCGATGCTTGGCTCATGACATGGCTTATTTCTACGTATCATGACATGTAGCAGCTGCCCTCGTATCTCTGTATCAATTTCTAAGTGCAATATTGCTTATCAGTTTTACTCTTCTAGAAAAATCTTTCAAACGTGGTGTAATTTTTTTTTCCATTCCTTCAGGTGAGTATAGGAAAATCACAAAGACTGCTTTTGAGCTGTAAGTCTTTTATCATTTGTGATATTTTCACTGAGTATGAGATTATTATCCGTGAGCTGGGGGAGTGGGAAAGAGAGTAGTGACCTAACAAGAGTGGGAGAGAGAATAGTGACCTGAGTGGGAGAGAGAGTAGTGACCTAACAAGAGTGGGAGAGAGAGAGTAGTGACCTAACAAGAGTGGGAGAGAGAGAGTAGTGACCTAACAAGAGTGGGAGAGAGAGAGTAGTGACCTAACAAGAGTGGGAGAGAGACTGGAGGGGGAGAGCAAATAGTGACAGGAACTGAGTGGTAAACAGTCAATTATTTACTTCTAAGGTGTGGCCAGATTACAGGATTACATAGTAAACAAAATACATACGAATAAGACTACAGTACAGCAGTGTATATAGTTGAAATACATATGTCTGTGGCTTTCTGTGTAACGCATACCAGTGATATTTGAGTGTCTGTCTGTGAGCGCTTGTGTAACTGCTTGTGATTTTAAGGGTTTAGGCGCGTGTTTGTGTGTTTGTGTACAGCATTTGCGTGATGAATGTGTGTATGTGTCTGTATAACCCCCGTGTCCTTTTAAGAGTGTAGGAGCGTGTTTGTTCCGACAGAGAGATACACAAACTGAGAAGCCAAGATAAACTCTGGGTGGGTGACAGAGAGTGGGTGATGGAGGGCGGGTGATGAGGGCGGGTGATGTAGGGCGGGTGATGGATCTGGGTGGGTGACAGAGAGTGGGTGATGGAGGGCGGGTGATGTAGGGCGGGTGATGTAGGGCGAGGGTGATGTGAGGGCGGGAGGGCGGGGTGAGTGTGGAGGGCGAGGACGGAGGATGGGTGGCGGAGGATGGGTGATGGAGGGTGGTGATGGAGGGCGGGTGACGGAGGGCGAGTGGCAACATGGAGAAGAGAAGGGAGTGTAGTAGGCTGACAGGAAGACTTGGAAGAATACGCTGGAGGGAAATTACAAATACCACTAAACTGAACACTGTAAAGCAAACGTAAAGTGGGTACCAGATAACAAACACACACACACACACACACACACACACACACACACACACACACACACACACACACACACTATAGGTGAGTAAGTGAGTATGGGTAATGAATGAGGGAAATGAGTCAGCCAGGGAGAATAAGGATATTGCTAGGAAATGTTGCGGGAAATTGGTTAGAGTGAAGACTGGTGTAGTGAAAGACTGAGTGACTGATAAGACTGTAGGGACTGTTAGACTGAATGGATTGATAGACTGTAAGACCTAGATTATGTAAAACGAAGAGTTAATAGACTGCGTGTAAAGAAGAATAAGTAAAGTTGTAGACAGAGAGAGAGAGAGAGAGAGAGAGAGAGAGAGAGAGAGAGAGAGAGAGAGAGAGAGAGAGAGAGAGAGAGAGAGATACTGAGTGGTTCCCAGAAGCAGAGGGGGGAGAAGGGCTAAAACACACACACACACACACACACACACACACACACACACATACACACACACACACACACACACACACACACTTTCATCATCTCGCCATCACTAATAAATAATTCAACTTTAGACACAGCTTGATTGAAACACAAATACGATTGACAAAAGATGAAAAACGCATCAAACTGACGAGGCGCATTTTCGTTATGGCGTTAAGGAACTGTGGGTCTCCCGTACAGCAAAATAAGGTTTTTTGTGGTGTGTGTGTGTGTGTGTGTGTGTGTGTGTGTGTGTGTGTGTGTGTGACAGAAGAAGAGAGTGGGAGTGAGAGGACATATAGCATATTCGATTTGACCCACAAGCGAATCTACACAACGTTCTCTAATACACATATATGACCACGTCGAACAACTCAACCCTATTCATCCTGTAACCTCCCCTCCCTCCCCCCCCCCTTCACAGTAATATGAATTCTCTCTATATAGACACCATGTAAAGAAATGCTCCCCTCCCTCCCCCTCACTGGTTGATGTCGCTCAGGTGCCCAATACATTCGAGAAAAAAATATATCATTAATTTTTCTTCTTCAATAATAGACGTTTCCAGGTAAACTAGTCTAATTTTTTGTATTGGAAATATCTGTTGACGGCCGACTATCCCAGCACTGATATAGGGGCTGGGAGGAAGGGAAGGGGGAGGGAGGGAGATAGGGAGGGAGGGAGGGAGATAGGGTGGGAGGGAGGAAAGGACACCGGTATTTTACATCTGTGGGAAACAAACACCATCATTACAGACAGAGCGAGACAATCAGACAAAAACACAAAATTCTGACAAACACCAGAACAGAAAAACACAAACAAACAGCCCCCCCCCCACACACACACTACTGAGAGAGGGTTAAACTGATGGTCAAAACAAACACACAGACACATAAAATGACTAAATAGACAACAAATCTAATAAAAAAAAGTCATTCAAAATAAACTAGACAGCGGGTCGAGTCAAACATCAAACAAACGAACCAAAACAAAAATAAACACAAAGTAATACACACACACACACACACACACACACACACACACACACACACACACACACACACACACACACACACACCAAAGACAGCAAGTCGAGTCAAACAACAAACAGACAAGGAAGACAAATAGAGACTAAAAAAGGAAATAAAATATGTAGACAGATGCAGACATAAGAGAGAGAGAGAGAGAGAGAGAGAGAGAGAGAGAGGAAACACCCCCCAAAATAGAAGGATCAGTCAGTAGTCGGGACATAGCCATGGTCAAGAAAATTATCCCTAGAGTTCCGACCTGTTCCAAATTTTCCGCCCCACACTCACCACCAATTTGTACCACGGACGGAATTCAATTATACATTTTATGCCAAGAATCTCCGACATAATTAAATTCTCCAAAAGGGGCAGAATTACAAACGGAATTCATAAATTTATATAAATATGCCGTATATATATTCTTTCCAATTCGTGATATTTTCGACTGATGGTGTGAACGATTCGAGCTCTGTGTGTGTGTGTGTGTGTGTGTGCGTTTGTTTGTTTTATTTGTGAGGTTGCTTGTCAATGGATGTACGTGTATATCTTGTCTGCGCCTGAGTATCAACGTCTGTCCGTCTGTCTCTAATGTGTGCGAGTGTGAGTGACAGACAAGTTGAACCGGGAACACAGTACAAGTATAACAAGGAAGGTATTTAAATAAACAATACATGCACCTGCGTCCTTAACTGATATGGACAGCCAGAGGGAGAGGAAGAAAGGGAGAGCTATCGGTTACACCAGACATCATGTTAACAACGGCGTCTTCACCCCGAGTTGTTTATGCTTCCGTACTGAAAACATTAACAAATAAGACTCGTGTTTCCACATGAAGTAGCATCACACATTACACCATTTGTGGAAGAGTCGCCCCAGGGATAAACCTTGCCGACGATACGAGTTCAGAGTCAGAACTCCCACAAGTGCTGGGGAAGAGGTCATACTTGAGGGAAGGTCGGGAAGACTTCAGCTAACCTACCCAGACTTAATTTGTCTCCACTTCGCGGCTATCCTCTAGTCATTACAGGCAATCCTCCCTGTCACACCAGCCATCCCAATCTTATTTCTATCAAGTCCTATGGGAGGTGTACTACAGCTACTGTTAAATATATACTTCGTGCAATAGTTACTAAAATAACTATTGTTTAGTCAATAACTACACAAAGCAATAATTATACAGTACACACACCTAAATACAGTAAACGCAAGGTGCCCGTGGGAGATGCACACAAACAAACACACCATTCTTACACACAATTAGGTAATTCACAGTGAAATAAAACCAAGAAAAACATTGTCTCTCGTGTAATAAAATGTTGCCCAATGTTATTTTTCCTGCAAGATAATAACGCTGCTGATGAAAAACCAATCACCCACGGGACTTTCTGTGTGTGTGTGGAGGTGACATGTACCTCCAAGACCAGACGCTATTTTTTTCCCATTTATAACCTGGCTGTGTGTTGTGAGAGGCTATCAGCATGTCCTCGTATGAAGCAAAACTCTTTTATCAGGCAGCACAGATATTTTGATGAAGAGTTTACATGAATATGCATCATCGCTAGAACAAAATGCAAAACTTTTAATTCCACGTTCTGTTCAAAGGTTAGCCTAACGTCACATGTGAAGGTCAAAGGGACAACTTTTGGAATGTCAGCAGCGCCTGTCTGGTTCCCTAACTACACCACTCCTGAGCTCTTATGTACCACAGCGCCAAACTGATTTAATGATAGACAGTAACGTTCAGGCCATCGTCACTGCCCTCACCGACACATCCACCTTCTCATCCAACCATCCAACTGCACATCCAACCAACCAACTTCATATCCTACCAACCACCGTCACACATAACCAACCACCTTCGCATCCAATCATCCACCTTCACGTCCAACCATCCACCTTCAAATCCAACCGTCCAACTTCATATCCAACCATCCACATTCACATCCAACCATCCACCTTCACATCCAACCTTCCACCTTCACATCCAACCATCCAACTTCACATCCAACCAACCACCCTTTGATACATCCAAACGTCCACCAACACATCCAATCATCCACCTAAACACCCATTTACCCATCCACCCCCTCCTACCAGCATCTCATTTCCACCCTCGACGCTGTCATTCGCTAGCAATCACGGTTATTAAGAGGCCATCATGACCTGGAGTGTTCCTAACCTAGCCAGGCTTGGTCAGCACTACGAGGTGTTGCCTGCTGGAAAAGTGGAGAGGGTGTACAGCGTCAGAGAGAAGAATGTGGCGACAATCGTTAGGGGTATGACGGAAGGGTAGTAGCTGAGAGGAAGGGTATCGGGTGAGAGGAAGGGTATAAGGTGAGAGGAAGGGTATAAGGTGAGAGGAAGGGTATAAAGTGAGAGGAAGGGTACCAGGTAAGAGGAAGGGTATTAGGTGAGAGGAAGGGTATAAGGTGAGAGGAAGGGTATTAAGAGACAGGTAGATTACCTCCTCTGACCCATCACCACCACTCCCGTCACCCCCTTCGACCTCTCCCTTGGTATTATCCTTCCTCTTCATCTCCCTCACTACAGTAGACTAGAACTCCGTCGTTTCCTCCCCCACCCCCTCCCCCACCCTCCAACCGTCACCACCAGACACTTCCCTATCCTGTGCGTCTTCCCTGTACCTCTGCCCCTTCTTCACCTTTTATCGCGTTACCCCCGTGTCCCCTACTGAGCCACGGCGGTGTTCCCCAAGGTGACGAGCAGGTCAGTGTCGCTTGGTGGGTGAGGTAGGTGAGTGAAGCTACCATTACCACAATACCAGTCACTATCAACATTACTACAACACCTCACAACCACAACCATCATCTTCACACCATCACCACCACAGTACCTCAACACCAGTACTACAACATCACCACTACATCATCACCTTCACTATCTCACGACCAACACATCACACCACCAACACAGCCACACCACCAGCACATCACACCACCAGCACATCACACCACCAACACATCACACCACCACATCACACATCACACCACCAACACATCACACCACCAACGCACATCACCAGCCATCAACACATCACACACCAGCACATCACACCACCAACGCATCACACCACCAGCACATCACACCACCAACACATCACACCACCAGCACATCACACCACCAGTACATCACACCACCAGACACATCACACCACCAACACATCACACCACCAGCACATCACACCACCAGCACATCAAACCGCCAACGCATCACACCACCAGCACATCACACCACCAGCACATCACACCACCAGACATCACACCACCAACACATCACACCACCAACGCATCACACCACCAGCACATCACACCACCAACACATCACACCACCAGCACATCACACCACCAGTACATCACACCACCAGACACATCACACCACCAACACATCACACCACCAGCACATCACACCACCAGCACATCAAACCGCCAACGCATCACACCACCAGCACATCACACCACCAGCACATCACACCACCAACCACCGCTAGCGCCATCATCACCAGTTATCAGCTCTCATAGGAAATGTTGGGAGGTTTTGATTCAATACTATCACGGGTGTGTGTGTGTGTGTGTGTGTGTGTGTGTGTGTGTGTGTGTGTGTGTGTGTGTGAAAAACCTATTCAGAAAATCAGGCGTGAAAGTTATAGCGGTCACTTCGTTAAGTTGACCACGACTGAAGCTGACTTGCTAACCATTTAGTGTAAAAGTCAGTTCCAGCAGCTGTATGGTTTATGAAAGACACTAAGCTATTTATTTACCTTTATTTAGCAGCTCATTGAACGGCTGTTTCGACTGAGTAACAAACTGTCTCTCATCACTAACAATAATTAATTTCATAAAGTTAATGAGTTGTATTCATGTTATTATTATAGTTATAAGTAGGAAAAAACGTAAAAGTACTTATATTTACTTTACATAATTAAAATGAGAAAATAATTACTTATTCCCGTAGCTGAAGATTATATAAATGATGACATCCTTCTCTAGTGAGCCTCTGTTAATACGACTCAAGATCATCTCACACGCAATCTCGCTAACACACGGACACAAGCAACGCAGGATCAGGGCTACACGGGGTAAACGTGGTAATGGCAACACACATCCATTACGACATATATATCCTGGCAACGTATGATGACAACAAACCGTCCATGGCAACATCAGTATCCCACGGCACCATGGACATAAACATACCATATCACGACCATGGCAACCGATATTTCATAACATTTAATAAACAAAGTAAAATGTCGATTACAGGCGACCATGGTCATATATAATTATGGCAACGCACAGCCATGGCAACGTATATACAACTACTTTAACAGCACACACGCTTATTATTATCATCATCATCATCATCATTATTAATTTTTACTCTCATCATATCTCCTCTCCAACCTCCGCCGTCACCTCCATTAAGCTTCACTCCATTTCAATGTTCAACCTCCACCCTCTACCTCGCCTCTCAGTATCCCCTCCCCCACCACTCACTCCCCTTCCTCTCTCACTCTCTTGGTTTTCTCCACCCCGCCCTCGATCCCACCCTCTCACTCTCCCTCCCTCCCTCCCTCCCTCTCTCCTTTTGTTCTTGTCAACCATTTCATTCCCCTGCCTCTGCTCTTTCATTCTCTTCCCTCTTCCTTTTTCGGTGTCCCCTTCTCACCCCTTTCTTTTCTTAATTTCTCCCTTCCCTCCCACGCCTCCTTCTTTTCCCCCCCAACCCTTAACCTTCCCACGCCCTCCGTCCCTCCCTCCATGTCTCCTCCCACCTCTCCTCCTCCTAAAATTCTCTCTCTCTCTCTGTTAGTTCAAGCGAGGGTGATCTCTCTCTCTCCCCTTCTCTAACACAGTTACCATTGTTGCCATAGTCATAACTCGCCTCTGGCTCTCAAACACACACTACCCATATTACGCTTCACCCCGGAAATTGCCCCTAAACCCCCTAGATAATACCACCAGACGAGAGCTCTTACGTTGGAGCCCCTGAGAATTGTTCCTCACCCTCCCCGTTGATAAACACCCCGGATACTACAACTTAAAACCCCCCAGATCCTGTGTTGTAACCCTCCAGATATCTCTCCTTTCACCATCCATGTAGGCGCACACACACACACACACACACACACACACACACACACACACACACACACACACACACACACACACACTTCACCCCGGAAACTGTTTCGGAACCCCGGATAATTCTCTCGTAAACATTCAACATGGTGTTACTCGGGGTGATACGTAATTCCCTGGACAATGTGTCTGTACCTTCCATCCACAGTCTGTTTTGCCCCCATTTTACCTCAACACCCTGAAATCTACGTCACGGTTCAGTAATGGAATAATTCTTCACTGTACCGGAAAATGCGTTAATAATTACCCGCTTGAATACGTAAATAATCCTGATAACTCGTCAAATATCTGAATAATACGTCAATTATCCGCACATTTCATCAACAGGGATAATTCATCAGTTACACAGGAAATATGACAGGATAAATTAAGTCACTAAACACGGATAATACGTCAGAAATACGGGTAATACGTCAGGAACACGGGTAATACGTCAGGAACACGGGTAATACGTCAGGAACACGGGTAATACGTCAGGAACACGGGTAATACGTCAGGAACACGGGTAATACGTCAGAAATACAGAAAATATGTCACAAACAGCCGGATAATAAGTCAGTAAATCGGATAATAAGTCAGTAACACGGATAATGCGCCACCAACACGAATAATACGCCAGTAACACGGATAATAATAGGCTACGTCAGGAACACGGATAAGTCAGGGACAGGTATAATAAGCCAGGAACACGGATAATACGTCAGTAACACCGATAATACGTCAGTAACACGTATAATACACCAGTAACACGGATAATACGTCACTAATACGGATAATAAGTCAACTCTCGGGTAGCCTACGTTATGAAGCAGAATTCTACCAATAGTGCGGATAACATACATCAATATCGCAGAAAATATATCAACACGCGGGATGGTAGCCTTGTTTGCCCGGCCGCCTGGCGTTGTTACTGTAAACACTCCCGTCTTAATTAACCAACAAGTATATGTGTGTTCTAGAATAAACTTTTACCCTACTTTATTGGTTATAATTTTTATCGTACTTGGATGAAATACGCACTTATGCACGATATACATACATACATACATACATACATACATACATACATACATACATACATACATACAAAATAAAGGTTGTATGACTCAAACTTTTAAGACCATTTCCAGTTAGTTTTCATTATGCTTCGTTTGTCACAAGTCAACGTCAGATATAAAGAGGAGTTTGACACATTAGTTCCGGATTTGTTAACGAATAATAACAAAAGTCAGTGAGGTGTCATTATATTGTACACAAGACTTGAACAATATATGACAGATCGTAATCATGAGTTTATAATAAGGCTTTTGAGAGACGATCTGGTGGGTGGAGAGTGACAAATGTTTCTGACACAACTTTATTGACCTCTGAGCACCTGAGAAATCACTATAAGTCAATTGCCTGACTGGTGTAGGTATTGACAACAAGTATACCTACATACATGTGAAAAAATATGGCAATAAATATTTACCTGCCATAGATATTTACCTTTATATACTGTACTATGAGAGACGTGTGCCCCTGCTATGCTTCCCTGTAGGGTTTGTATCTAGGAAACTTACACAATGTTTCTCCTGTTTACCCATACGTTTTCTCAGCTGTCATTATTCAACCATTTTCCTCTACCTAACCTGCACCATCTCTCCCGGACGCTCACCTGCCGCCAGCCGCGATGTGTAACTTATAGTTTAAGCGGTGAATATGGAGTGCTGTTGTGTGCCTATAACTACCAATAAATTTTCTCCTAAGAAAATTGGGGTTTTGGTGTCCAATGTAACCTCCCTCACACACACACACACACACTCACACAATATATATATATACATATATATATATATATATATATATATATATATATATATATATATATATATATATATATATATATATATATATATATATATATATATATATATATATACGAGCATATACAATATATATATAAAACATCCAGCCATCAACAACTCAAACACAACAGCTATACTTTTTAGTGTAATGATTAACTCACAACTGACTGATGGCGCAGGAAATGAAAAAACGGGTCTTCATTTCCGGAACGCGATTATTCCAGGATTAAAACTTGAGGTCATTCTTCATCATAAACACTGGAGACTAATGAACTGCAAACATAACCCCTTTCCTGAAGCGCTCAGAACCTGCAGCCCCAAATAATCATCTCCCCTTTTTCCCCATCATGATCCCCTCGTCCCCCTGTCGTTATAACCAGGAGGTCCATTCTGGCCGTGACAGGTCCTCCTCCACCCCTGCAGCCCTCGCCCTGCCTCTCTCTCTCTCTCTCTCTCTCTCTTACTTTCCCTTATTCTTACTCCCTATACCATTTTCTCTCTCTCTTCCACTATCATTTTCCCTCTTCCACTACGTCCTCTCTCTCTCTCTCTCTTATATTTCCCCTCGTTATCATCGCCTCGTCCTTTGTCTCCGTTCATCCTTCCTTCCGTTAATCCATCTCCCCTCTTGTGTGTCTCTCCCCTCTTCTGTGTGTGTCTCTCTCCTCTCTTTGTTCCAATATCTCCTCCCCCCCATCCCACCCCACCCACTTCTTTGTCTTCTCTGCCTCTCCCTTTATTCCCCTCGTCTTCTAATGCCTGAGTTACATCCCCCAGTCTTCCTGTAGGGCAAGAGAATGGTGAACAGGTAGAACAGAAAATTAGTAACATATTTGAGAGAGAGAGAGAGAGAGAGAGAGAGAGAGAATAAGCTAACCTAACCCTAAAGTAACGTAACCCATCCAAACTTAACCTAAACCTAACGTAACGTAACCTAAACCTATCGTAACGTAACTTTAGCCTAACCTAACATAACATAAACTTAACTCTAACGTAACGTAACCCAACTTAATCCTAACATAACCTAAACCTAACCTAACCAAACCTAACCTAACCAAAACCTAACATCACCTAACCTAACCAAACCGACCCTGTGTTTATCTGGCTTTTCTAGTCTAACCTAACCTAATTATTTTCACCTTAACTCAGTTTAATCTTATGTTAACTAGACCTAATCCAACTTAATCTGACTTAAACTAAACTAAACCTAATCTAATTTACCCTAACCCAATCTATGTTAATCTACTGTAGTACATCTCACGTCTGAATTACTGTAGAATAAACCTTTAACTCAGGTGTGATTTGTAGACGTGTGGATATACAGTAATTTGTGAACAGCTGGAGGGGAAAACGTAGACTCGGATATCATTCTTGCTTACAGACAGACAGGCAGACAGACAAGCAAGCAGGTAGATAGATAGATAGATAGATAGATAGATAGATAGATAGATAGATATTCAACAAAATCGTCATACAGAATATACATAGACGATATCTGTAAACAACGTGAACATTTCCTTGGAGCCCATCAAGGTAACTGGGATATCTTTCATCATCATATAAAGGTAATCCAAGGTAATTCTAATACTTCAAACATTCCTCCAAAATACATAAACAAAATTAACCCCTGTAATTCACTTAACCATGCAAAGTACAGTCAGCAAATAAATCGAATTACAGTGTATAAACTCGGTGCAGAACTGACTGTAACAAAACTCATTAGTATTACGAGCAATGAGGCAAGTGGAAAGTCCATCTCGACCGGAAAGATGTAATAATTAAATACCTTTTCTTAAGACCACATTCTCCGGTAAAACATTCTTCTCGGGGTATCTGGATGTGATTCGGGTTTCGTCAGTGTATGGAAAAAAGAGAACTCGAACATTTATTTATTTTTAGCCTGTAACATAAAGCTGAAGAACCCTGACAATTTCTTCTGGAATATCCAAGAATTCAGGTACCGTTCTTTAGTACATGAATAAAACCAAACAATTTGAGGGCGATTCGAACACCAGCCTTAAATTCAAGCTAGTTCGATCACAACCCGTGAGAACGTAATTTAATCGCCATTCTTGAGCAGAAACATTGAAATTGAACACCACGGTCGAGTGTACGTGATCACGCCTGTATCACTGACACGGACATGGACACCTTAACCAGCCCTCATCTCTCTCTTTGTGTGTGTGAGAGAGAGAGAGAGAGAGAGACCATAGCTCACCTACACCTACCTGACTCCCTCACCTACTATCTCAATTTATTTTTTCTACCTTTTTCCCCTCCACCTGTCCTTTCCCTTACCAGTTAATTCCTCCGCCCTCATTGCTGTTCTCTTCCACCTACCTGTACTCATCACCTGCCCTTATAATTACCCTTTCCCTATTTCTCCCTTTTACCTGTCCTCCCCTTTACCTCTCTGTCTATACCTACCCCTCTCACCTGTCCCTCCCATCCCCCAGTCTGTGCTCATTACCTAACTTCTCACTTACCTGTAATTGCTACCTGCTAGCTCATTTACTCCCCTCGCCTGCCCTCTCATTTACTCTTTCTCCTACCTATACCCCCTTCATCAGACCTTTCATTTACTCTCTCCCTTGATTCCCTCTTCTATAAAATTTATCACTCACTTTACTCTTTCGCTTACTCGCCCTTTACTCTCTCCCTTGATTCCCTCTTCTATAAAATTTATCACTCACTTTACTCTTTCGCTTACTCGCCCTCTTCACCTGACCTCGCATTACCCACCTTTCATTTACCTATTCTCTTTCATAGGTTGGCGCAGCTCTCCTCTCTCTCTCTCTCTCTCTCTCTCTCTCATTAATTCTACATATGTCTATTTACATAGGAATGAATCTACGTAACAGTATCTAATATCTGTGTACATGTCATGCTTATTAATACACACACACACACACACACACACACACACACACACACACACACACACACACACACACACACACACACACACACACACACACACACACACACACACACACACACACACTTATTCAATCCATCACTCGGACCATCATTCACCCTAATTCAAATCATTCTATTTCCATCCGTTCATCAATTCATCATTCATCCGACGACCAATACCTCCCTACATCTCTTAACTATTTCATTTTCTCCGCGTCTACTTATTTAACCATCTATCAATCCACCAGCCAATGCAATCATACATTTATCCATCATTCATGTCATTTATTCATATATTCAACCCATTACTATTCATTCATCTCTCTCTCTCTCTCCACTCCTTCCTCTCACCCACAACACTCTCATCCACTCTAAGTATCCCTCTCCCCTCTTCCTCCCACTCATCCACCACTCCGCCTCTCTTCATCACCAATACAATTACAGTTTGAATGTTTACACGGGGTGCAGTTTTCCCGGTGCAGTATAATGAAGACACGGTGTACTCACCCCGTGTACATTTCATCCTACCCGTTGTTGAGAAGCTGGAGGTGGGGGCTTTGTCTGTGTACGTGTACTTGAGCACATACTGTATTTACACTGTATGTACATATATACACCATTATGTAAGTAGGTAGATATGTATATGGTCAGATCTGAGAGAGAGAGAGAGAGAGAGAGTCACTTCTACTATAAATACAGTAGGTATGTCGGGCAATGCGCTAACTCCAGGGATGAGTCAACTTGCGGTTACATACAGAACGTCAGCCGCACTCTCACTGGTATATTGGTATTGTCATAGTCATTATATGAATTACAGTAAAAGGTAACACATCTCCCGTTAACAATGTCTATCGCCAGTGTGTTGTAAGTAACTGGCTGGTGAAACATAAAGTGGTTTGAACGTGTAAATATATAGTAGTATAAATTTTCTTTCATATGTCCTACATTTTCACTGGAACTCTTGATAAACAATGTAACTTCATGAGAGGCAAATTTCGATGATGCCAAAAGTCTCTTATGTTCCTTGAATTATGTTCAATGTTGGAAAAGTTCACATACAGGAAAACTTTATATATTCTTTTTTATTTTGAGAAAAAAGTATGAACCAATCAAACCTCACCTAACTTAAACTATATTCGAAACGATAGGGTAAGTCTGATTATATTAGTTTCGGCAAGGCAATATTAGGTTAGAATAGGTTATACAAGACCTATATTGGTTTGTGTTATCAGAAATAATAAACAGTTTAGTGATTTTGTTCGTGATGCTTTTCCAACATAGTAGGCCAAGTCCTGCACGTGCACCAGCTGATGTGTTCTGTGCATGTTGTTAGGAATAATCTCGACAACACATAAACTAGACTCCACCCGGGCGAGGCGCTGACCCACGCCTTCAGTGTAATCTGTGTAACCCCGTGACCTTTGACCTCAAACGTACAGTCTGACCGGTAAGTTAGGTTGAACTTACATGCCATGTCTGATGACCCTGCCATTATCCATTCAACAGAGATAACGCCTAGACAAGCAAACAGACAGACAAGTAAACAGACGACACTATATGCCTTACCCACAGCCTGACACTGCCTGGGTGGGTTAATAAAACAATGTTTTGCTACACTCCTTAAATCACAGAAACTACAACACGTCGGAAATTCAGCCAATCAGTGCCCGGATGACAACAAAACAAAAGGAAAAATCGCAAAGCCGCTGTCGTTCTGTCTGTAGCCGACATGTGATAATTATGCAAATGATGATGTGTGGCCGAATTTGTTTGAATAATGCAGTAGAAGTGGTGCTGTCTAAATAGTACTATATTAATAGTACAGTGTACAGTATGTGCTATATTATAGGCTTTATAAATACCACTACAAAAATGGTGTCGTGTAAACAGTAGTATATAACTTTTAATTGCAGTATATAAATGGCATAGTAAACAAACACCGGACTTTGAGAGGTGCCGTGCTGGTGGTGGTAGTTAAACAGTCATTATCAAGTCACCAGGTGGCAACAGCTGCGGGCAGGAGGTCCTGGAGGAAGACGACCACGGTAATATTTTCGAGAGACACTGCACAGTACAGCGTTGAGACGGGAGAATCTTAATATCACCGGCACTCTCTGTCCAGCGTCTATCAACACACGACACACAGGCACGAGAAGGAGGATGTGGCACCAAGCAGGACGTCAAGACTCCCATCAAACGTGCCACACACCTGGTCGACACGGAGCCAGGAGGTAGTAACATGGAATATTTCCCTCGTGAATGCTATTATCACCGGCGCTGGACGCGTAATATGTTTCTGGTAATCGAAAAAGTTGTGTAATTAACGCCGGGGTACCAGTATATATTATTTGAGTTAATGACAGTCCACATGGAACTAAATTTTAAATTTTTTTTTTTTTTTTTTTAGGATTCAATGCCGGGTAACCAACACCAAACTGGGATACAATCACTATGAATTATATTAAAATACCAATATCAAATTTGTATTCACTGTATTATTTTTTTTGTTTTCAGATGTATATTAAGGCGCTTCCGTGGGTAAGGTCTTTAAACACCATTCAGGACACTTCAACTCTCGCTCGCTGGGTCTCGATAGAATTTAGAATTTACTCGTGAATTTCAACACAGCATAAAAAAAAACATTACGAAAGATGCAGTCATTAATAAAAAACATGTAAACACCAGGTAAAAATTCTCACATAGAAGTCATAGAAAAATACCGAACAAAAACAAACACAAATATTTAAATAAAAAACATATATGCAAAAACTCTCTGACTCAAACTTTTACCCTCCCTGAGCCGAAGGGAATATTTCCTACATATTGTTAGTATATACACGTCTGCTCTAACCTACTGCTCTATACAGAAACAAGTACATAAACATCTCTCCTATACATATAACACGTATATAAACATCTGCCCTATACATATAACAAGTATATAAACATCTGTTCTACACATATAACACGTATATAAACATCTGCCCTATACATAAACAAGTATATAAACATCTGTTCTACACATATAACACGTATATAAACATCTGCCCTATACATAAACAAGTATATAAACATCTGTTCTACACATATAACACGTATATAAACATCTGCCCTATACATAAACAAGTATATAAACATCTGTTCTACACATATAACACGTATATAAACATCTGCCCTATACATAAACAAGTATATAAACTCTCTTCGTATATCACAGTATACAATATTAACAATGTTCGACAAAGACTGCTGACTCATTGACCGGGCCAATCAGGAAAGCTGGGTAGAATGGAGAAGCAAAGGAGATGGAGGAAGGAGAGAAAGCAAGAGGAAGAAAGGATGAAGGAAGGAAAGAGGAGGAGAAGGAGGATAAACAAAGGAAGTGGGTGGGAGGAAATAGAAAGAATGAAGATGAGATGGAAGAGTAGGAGGGGGATGGAAGGTTGAGTAAAGAAGATGAAGGATTACGAAAAGGATAAAGAAGATGAGAAGAAGAAGAAGAAGAAGAAAGGGAGCAAGAAAGAGGGACGAGGGAGAAGAATGAGAACAAATAAAGGGGAGGGAGGCAGAATAAGTGAAGAAGAGGATGATGAAGGATTACCTATTAACTATCTATCAATCCACCAGCCAATGCAATCATACATTTATCCATCATCCATGTCATTTATTCATATATTCAACCCATTACTATTCATTCACCTCTCTCTCTCTCTCTCTCTCTCTCTCTCTCTCTCTCTCTCTTTCTCTCTCTCTCTCTCTCTCTCTCTCTCCATAACTGCACAGTATAACAATCATTCTGAAAATATCTTCCGTCCGTAAACATCTGCCTCTTTAACATCGCCAAGTTTATGAACATTATTTCCCTCTTTAATATTACCTATGTACACTTAAACATCGCTCCACTCACCTGCAAATCGTCAGTGTGTACATAAACATCAGCCACTTACATATCGCCAGTGTATACATATAAACATCAACCCACACAAACCCACACATACCCACACAAACCCTCACATAACCATAACACAGAGATAATAGTGATAAAAGCAGGTAGAAGCACAAGGGAAGTACACACGACACTTACCTGGAGAAGACTAATTACCACTGGAGAACAACCTGGTGTTTCTTCATCGTGTTTTAAGCCCTTCGTCCCCACCTGACGACCTCTGTGTGCCTTACCTGAGGAAGCACACAAGAACACGTCGTTTAGTGAAGGAAATGTTAGGATTAGTTCACGTTAGATTTTCCTGTGATATATAGCTACAGAGTTTACAGTTAACTACATAAAAAGACGTGTGGTGGGAGAGATTCTATTCCATCTATCCATCCATTACCATTATTCTATTTCCAGTTTGATACAGAGACGTTATATGTATCCAACCTAAATAAAACAAAAATATGAAGGATTTATAAACAAGAGTTGAAAAGAACAAAGAGAAATAAGCTCTATATAACGATAGCTTATCGTGGGAGGCGGTGGAATAGAGGGCGATAGAAATGACAGATAATAACACAGAAGCCAAAAGAGACTCACATGTAAATAACAGATAATCTCATAAAGCGAGACCCAGTTACACAAAAACTTAGACATATTGCAACAAAATTCATTTATTCACGTTACTAATGCGAGAAGGCTTACGATAACTGCTGTCGTAGCATTCAGAACAATTTCACTACTTAATAGAACAGATAACTTTTTTTTCATTTTAGTGAAGTTTGTTGAATACTTCCGTGATAACGAGTTTAACCTGTGCAGATTGTAGTATACTTTCTCTACTGGAAAACTTTCCTGTTAACCAGTTTTACACGATGGAGAAAATGAAAACAATTGCAGTAGGTAAGAATGCCCCGCCTCGATACATTACTAAACATATCTGCGAATTTTTGTGATTTTCCAAATGGCTGATTAATTCTATTACTGCCAGCCAATCAAATTATATGTTGGAACGCTTTGGGAAAAAGGAACGAGAAAGCTGACTGGACACGATTGGATCAAGAATTTGATTGGTTAAGATTGGATAGTGTAATTGACAGCTCCGAGTAGGACTTGCTAATAGAATTCCAAGCAATTAGTCTGTATTGACTGGTTCATTCTCAGGTATGCGTTTTACAAATTCGACAGTACAAATGATATTACACGACCATATAAAAAATTAATTGCTGGTAAAAGCAAAATGGTTCTGGGGAAAGAGTGAACCAATTTCACGGTATTAGGGGATTGTGTGATAATTCAAATCCCATCCGTCGAAATTCAAACTTGTCACATTATCTCCTGAACACCGTTTTCCAATAATGAGCAGAGCATATGTTGACGTATTCCACATGGCGTAAACGTATGTCTGTACAATACATGGCGTAAACGTATGTCTGTACACTACATGGCTTAAACGTATGTCTGTGCACCACATGGCTTAAAAGTATGTCTGGATTATCCCATCATTTCTTTAAGTCTTCTTTCTTTCCTCGTTTTGTCAAATCCTGGCTAAATAAATTGTTTTAACTTCTATCTTTCTGTTGTGACTCTCGGGGTGAGCAGAACACCTGGTCCATACCTGCCAGTAACCACATGTCTTATATAGTTTATACTAAAGATACATCAGACGTGTGAAACAAAAAGTCATACTGTCAGCATTAGTTATAAGTGAAACAAAAAGTTATACTGTCAGCATTAGCTATAAGTGAAACAAAAAGTTATACTGTCAGCATTAGTTATAAGTGAAACAAAAAATTATACTGTCAGCATTAGCTATAAGTGAAACAAAAAGTTATACTGTCAGCATTAGTTATAAGTGAAACAAAAGTTATACTGTCAGCATTAGTTATGAGTGAAACAAAAAGTTATACTGTCAGCATTAGTTATAAGTGAAACAAAAGTTATACTGTCAGCATTAGTTATAAGTGAAACAAAAAGTTATACTGTCAGCATTAGTTATAAGTGAAACAAAAAGTTATACTGTCAGCATTAGTTATAAGTGAAACAAAAAGTTATACTGTCAGTATTAGTTATAAGTGAAACAAAAGTTATACTGTCAGCATTAGTTATAAGTGAAATAAAAGTTATACTGTCAGCATTAGTTATAAGTGAAACAAAAGTTATACTGTCAGCATTAGTTATAAGTGAGATAAATTATACTGCCTACAATACTTATCCCAGAGTTCATAATGACAATAAAGATGTTTACTGTAATGACTTTTACCATTAACATAAAATTAATAATGAAACAAAACTTTTCTAATTAATATTCCATCCCCTGAAGGTAAGATATACGCCTACAGAGAGAAACAATTTATATAACCTAAATATACACCAACCATACCACATCAAAGAGATACAACGGAGCATTTAGGTGCCATAGTGTCAACAAAGATACCTGAGAGAAGAGAAGAGAAGAGAAGAGAAGAGAAGAGAAGAGAAGAGAAGAGAAGAGTGGCGGCTGTAATTCAACATGAGGACGGATTACAACAGAGACGGAGGACTGATGAGAGATGAACAGTACAGGTTGATGACTTACACTCTAATAATGACTTCCTAAATCTTGACATGACACCCATACACTGAAACCCCCATATAATGTACTTCTATCTCCATACAATCCGTTAGATGGAAGTTTCACCTCTAATGGGTCCCCAATATAACGAACTTTCATCTAACGGAACCTTAATATAACGGACATTCTTCTCTATACAGTCCGTTAAATAAAGGTTCAATGTATATATTTTCTTTATACCGGTATACAAGGTCATCACTTTTGCAATGACTGTTTCTTTTGCCTCAGTAAAATAATAATGTATCTTTTTTACTAAATGATACACTTAGTAAAGTTGTGGTGTGTGGAAGGTGATGAAAGATCTTGAAAACTGCAGAAGCTCTGGTCTCCAAATTTGATCTCATTCATCGTGACAGAGATGGTCTCGCCTGCTAATAAATGTTCTAGTATTTGGAAGATATTAACTTAGTTTTATTTATAACTCATATTCTAAATGTTTATGAAGCAAACTGGTTCTCTGTGACTAAATAGGTTTCTAAGATGACCGATATAATTTCTATCTTCACAACTATTTTAATCACAACAATAACCAAACGGGAATGACTGTACTCACACCTAATGCATGAGTCTGTGTTTGAATACCGATGTTTCTGACTTAAACTTTTTTTTTCATTTAACGTTGTGAGTTATTTTGATGTTGCTGTTTCACGATGGTATTGATGGTTATTTCTCTCATTCATGTTAACTGGGCGTTGATAACCACAAACTCAACACTTCGGTGACATAAGACACCATTATTGTGCCATACAGTACTTTCTTTCATTTAAGGACTGATAGTGGGCTAAAATAGACCTACTTGAATATTTAGTGTTAATATACCTTAGATTATGATTTCTAATACAAAAAACAAAAAACAAACAGACCAAAATACAACCCCTCTTCCCCCTCCCAGAACATTTGTATGGGGGCTGGACCCCGAGATTACTGGTAAACCCGGGGGAGTAAGGCCTGGATTTCCGGAGGCCGACCAAACAGGGAACACACAAAGTATGAAAATAACCAGAATATATTACAACAGCGGGAGGTTTAAATAAAACAAATCCCTGACAGTCACGGGTCGGGGTGGGAGACTCGAGCCGCCTAAAACTGGTCCTGATTAAAGACAACCTGTTAATACACTTTAGTTTTTAGCAATATGCAAACTTGAATGTTAAACGAAAGACGCCATTATTTATACGTTCAGCTGTGGTCAAACACGCGATGTACTGCACAACGTCATCAACCTCCTGGTTAAATAACATGGTGGGTGACATCCGTCTCAGACGCACGTTGTTAAACCACCACAGTGTTACAACAGGGACGGGTGTTGTCTGTGGAAATTTAATTGGAGAACATAACCACCAAATTCCTGCCAAATTTTGAGAAATTCCGTGAATTTCCTTAAGAATTATCGAGGTCACACGAGGGAAGAGCCACGGAAGCGGACCTGACGGGGCACACGACTTCATCACCACCCGGGAAGACGTCCACAAACATAGAGAGACATTTACAACTCCCAATAATAGTCTGGGTGTGTGTGAGAAAGACATCACAACCGCAAGGGTGTGTCTGGGTGTGTGTGAGAAAGACATCACAACCGCAAGAGTAAATGTGTGGGTGGGTGTGAGAAAGACATCACAACCGCAAGAGTAAAAGTGTATGGGTGTGGTAGGTGGGGTAGGGTGGAGAGATGGGGGGAGGGAGAGGGAGCGTAAACAGGCGGTAGAGTCTCCGTCTGAGTGAAGAATGTGCTAATAATGCCCCGGGAGAAATCGTGTGGAGTAAGAGCAGCGGGTAATGGAGGGATGGTATGGCCATCACGCGCGAGCTTTACTGTGTCGTGTGCTTCTGCCTGCCGCTCGTCCCCTTGCCTCTCCAGGGTGACCTATGAGATCTGTTTTATGTTGTGCTGTGTTGACTCTTAAGTTGTGCTGTGTTGTCTCCAGGTTGTGCTATGTTTCCAAGCTGTGTTATTTCCAGGTTGTGCTGCGTTGCCTCCAGACAGTGCTGTATTATCTCCAAACAATGCTGTATTATCTCCAAACAATGCTGTATTATCTCCAAACAGTACTGTATCATCTCCAAGAAGTGCTGTTTTATCTCCAAGCAGTGTTTTATTTTGGTTATGTTGCATTGCGAGGCGTTGTGTTGTGACTTTTTGTTGTGGAGTGGTAATTATCTTGTGACGTGTTGTGTTGCGGTGTTTATTGTGGATATGTTGTGTTGTTGTAACTTGTGTTGAAGCAGATTGCGTTGTGTGTTGTGGTAATACTCTTGGTGTGTATTGTATTGTGGTATATTGTAGGGCACTGTTTTGTGTGCTGCGTTCACTGCTCTGCTGCAAGTGGGCTGTATTACTGTGTTCTGCTCTGTTCTGCTGTGTTTCTGTCTGTTATAATGTTCCGTGCTGTGTTCTACTGTACTGTGATGTAGTCTGCTGTGTTCTTTGTGATATTCTGTGTTCTGCTATACTGTGCTGTGCTGTCGTAGCAAGATGACGTATGGCTGTGTTATATATCAGCGTTTTCCCGTCCCTGGGTTGGGCTACTAGACTGCTGTATCGCGTCGCTGTGTTGCATGAGGCTATCATATTTTGCTTTGGATGGGAGCTCTTGCATATTGATGTGCGTGAATGCCTGTCTGCATACATGCATACATAAATAAACCTGAATCTGCAATATCAAACACACATGAAAATACGTTCATACATACGCACTCATGACGTATATGCACATGCTTACACATTCGTATATGTGTACATTGTATATGCATGCATGTCTACATACATGCATACATACATACTTACATAATATAATATAATATATTATGATATAATATAATATAATAATAATGGTTGCCCCTCGTGTAACGAGGATGGCCGGCCCTATGGCCACCTAGGCGTGAATTTGTTTAGAAGCTGTCGCCAACACAACAACCACACCCTATGTTAACGAGTTGCATGACCCAGTGTCAAGGAATAGTCCGAGAAGACCGAACAACTCGCCATACATACATACGTACATACATACATACATACATACATACATACATACAAATACACACACATATATACACATGCGTACTTATATTCATACATAGTTAAATACATAAATATACACACAAACCTACATCAATACATATATTGTATATACGAGTACATGTATGTACACACCAGAAAACACTTACATCGACTAATATTTCCCTCACCAGCAGCCATGCTGGTGTAACACATTCTTGTGGCTCGTCGACTATGGTACTGGTCATACAAGGTTTACACAACAACAGGTTCCCGCTGCCACCAGAAATCCACTAGGTGAAGACAGCACGGGCAGCCAAGGCGGATAATCTGTTGTTCCCCAGGAGATAAACGTAGGAGGTCGTGGCTCTGTACCATCACCACCACCACCACAGTCTCCCACACTGCTACCACTGGCGGTGAACCTCTGATCAGAGTTCACGGCGCCATAAACTCGTTAGATGAGCTTTGTGAAATATAACAAAGTCTAGAACTGCTTTTAGTATCCTGATGGTCAGGTAGCCTTCCCCGGTCACAGTCATGGGCTCGTGGGCCCGTGGGTTCGAATCCTGGCAGGTTGAGGAGTGTTGATTGTATAGAAGTCCGCATTAGCTTTATTGGGCTAATAAAATATATATATATATATATATATATATATATATATATATATATATATATATATATATATATATATATATATACTGTAGGGTGATTCAGCAAAGAGTACATTAAATTGGAGAATGAAATCCTTGGATAATTTTAAACCACAATGTCTCCATGGTAAAATGTCAGCTTCTGCATAGTTTCCATGTTACAATACATTAAGATGTTATATTAATGAGAGTGAATTTTATGTCAAATTCATTTACTCACAGATGTCTACAGTGTGACCCCTCTTTGTCAGCCATCTGTATCACGCTGTACTGCTGTACATAAGACATCTATGAATGAATTATTACAAAAACCTACGGGGTTTTTACATCAAATTCACTCTCATTAAAACAGCATCTCAAATGTATTGTAACATGGAAACTATGCAGAAGCTGACATTTTACCATGGAGACAATGTGATTTAAAATTATCCAAGGATTTCATCCTCTAATTTAATTTACTCTTTGCTGAATCACCCTGTATATAACGGAGACAATCGATATAACTTCATGGTAAAAAAAATTTAGGTCGAGTCATTATTCACAACTGCGCCTCTCAAACACGCTAGGAATGTAACAAGTAAATTCAGTAGTACTTGACAAGAATCACTTTACGAAACTCTATCAAACAGCAACAGCAGGAGGTGTATTACTGTGCAACGATAACTCATATATACTTTACATGTGGCGGCGTTGTTATGAACACTCCACTTGCCTCATGTCCACAAATGTTGCCCTCGCCATAACGAACGCGTATGATTCAACAACTCCTCGTCAACCTCAACATCTTATGGCAGATACATTGACGGCTCGATTCATCTTTTCAACAACTGGTCTCATATCCAACCGTTCTGAGATATATTTGAATTCAAAACATTCCAATATTAACGTCACTTGTGAAGCAGAACAAGATATACAACTGCTGCTCCTCAACACAATGGTCTCAAAATTTAGCGGCCATTTTGCATAAGATTGCTTTCCGTAAACTTTCGTTCACGGGTTTATTACTCAACTACCTCAGCTTTGCTTCTAAGTTATACAAGAAAAAATGAAGCCAAAATAGTATGCAATACCAAATATAAAAGATATTCGAAGGGTTAGCTGTTTGGTTATAATGGTTACTGTAGTAAAATATATTTTAACATCCTCCAAAAGAAAGTTCATGTTCAACAAAAACCTAAAGCAATTGACTCTCACGAGGCAAATAAATTACAACTGTAGGTACACTGAGCTCCTTACAAAAGAAAATTGCTGAATACTAAAACATGCATAAAATTATTAATGACAAAAAATCTATATTCAACATACACAGCAAAATAGTCAATAGTAGAAGAAGTTGAGAACCTAATTCCAAAGATGAATATAAAAAGATGAGCAAGGCTATTTATTACTTGTAATGGAGAGAGGAGTCGTGGGGCACAGAACTGTTAGACTTTGTACGAGAGGAGGGACTCCGTTGTGACCCGGCATGTGGTAAGGATTGTAAAACCTGCATTATTTATAAGGTGGTTGCATGCCTGGCTATGGTCTCTGATTGATGAACAGGATGGTTTGGACAAAAGTTGGCTTATTCTGAACCAGTGACCTCGGTGTTCGGCATTTCTGGCCTTCAGTTGTTATTATGTTTGACCTACATACACAGAATTAGGGATTACACTTGAATAAATAAACAACTGAGGATTTCAGATGATCAACAACTAAATCATTACATTTAAACCACTTTTATAGGTGTTATCTTTTCTGAATACTGCATCGCTCTCAATATTATCTGCGGATAAAATTCTCGTAACAACTTGACCAGACGAAAAGAAGAATTGGTTAGTAAAGGAATCACATGGTCAGCGAGACAACTTTACCCATGACATTTCGTCTCTGACCTTGTGTTTCCTTCAATACCACCTAACAATTTGACCATAACACAATAATGTGGTTAAATACACGGAACCAGATAAAGGGCTAATACACTCCAGAACAGCGACTGGCAGTTACCCCAACATTATTGTAGTTCGTGTTTGTGTTGTTAACTGCGTTTTGCCTAATTGGTAGGGTGTAGCAGTGTGTACGTGCCCGGGGACCTGTTTATATTGGGTATGGACAGAGCGAGTCAACGTAATGCTTGGAAAGAGAACGGTTTGAATTTGTTACGCAGGCTCTCTCAATGATCCTAAATAACCATTAATATAATAAAATAATAATATTAATAATAAAAATAATAATAATAATAATAATAATAATAATAATAATAATAATAATAATAATAATAATAATAATAATAATAATAATAATAATAATAATAATAATAATAATAATAATAATAATATATGTAAGTTTGTAATATGGAAGGAGTATTACAAATAACTAAAAACATCCTTCTTGCAAAGTTATTTAAAACATTAACGTTATCACAGTTCTCGAAATTTTTAGATATATTTTTCTCAACACGTTACTACGGTTGAGTCAATTCAATAAAAAACATTGGATTTACCAGTGACTGCAAAACATATTCTTTCTCAAACTTGAAAAAAAAGAGTTGAATTACTAAATGGGACGCCGTTTGTATGACATGGAACATAATGTAGTCACAGTATGAGGCGGCGTTCTAACTTGCAACAAATTAAAAACTCGATTCACACAGCTCAGTAAAAAAAAGGGGGGCTACGCTAACCCCCCGCCTCCCCTCCTTCGATCTTCTAGTCTTCCTCCCTTAGGTCTTGGAACGCCCTTAATTCTACAGAATCTACACAATCCTCCTCTCCTCCTATTATTACCTTCCTTTCCTCCCTTCTTCCCTACTATCCCGTTATAATTTTCTCTCCAATCATCATCATCCCTTCTTCCTAACTATCGCTTTACTCACCGTCCCCTTTCCTATAGTGGTCTCTGGGCCCCTCACCGGCAATTCCTCACCTTTCTCCCTCTCCTCCTCTCCCTCCCTCCCTCTCTCCCTCCTTCCACTCTCCCGACCCTCAGTGGTTAATCACGTTCACAAGTGCTTCGTTATCAACATCATCTACTCGTCTACCCTCCACAACAGCCAGGGGTGCGGGGGAGGGCTATTGTTGTGGCATGGGAACCTAGGGTGTGGTGATGGTAGGTCGTGGTGATCCTGGGGGTAATGGTTAAGTGTTGTTGGTGGTGGTGGTAGTGATGGTTGTGGTGGTGGGAGCGGTGTAGGTGTCTGGTTAGCCCCAGAATGAAGGTTAATCTATCCATTTACCTCCTCTACATCACATAATTACCTACTGTTCACCTCGTCGTTATAAGTCCTGTAACTGTATATTTTTATCCAGAAGAAGCGGTGGATGCTGCCCACTGTGTCCAGAGGTTGTGGTTAGTTACGTATAAACACACGTTGATTAATCTGGCAGCTTCTCATTCTCTATTTGGTCTATCTGAGGTCTACTGTGTAGGTGGTTGGCCTCGTGTTTCAGAGAACAATATCTCTCACATAATGATAAACACAGGTTAGGGTTCCGCCTGGTGTAGCCTAGCGGTGTCGTTGATAATCACATCACTGTCTCTACCTGGCTGATGTATGGCAGAGTTGTTGCTACGCCCGTGATATTCCGGTTAATATACAGAAGTCCGCAGCCTCAACCCGCCGATGGGGAGGGAGGCACTCATTTCTGATCCACATCATTTGATAAAGCTTATCTGTCGCTATCTGTCCTCAGTCTGTGACGCGAAAGTTCAGTTTGACTTCTGGGTTTTGCCTCAGGCCTCTGTCTGGAGATGTTGATCTGCACGACTTCAGCTCAGGCCTGAAGCTGTTTCTCATCGTTTTCAGCCTTCAGATTCTGAAATCTTAAACTGTTAGACTGAGTCAGTATCAGCTTCATCAAGGCCAATACAAAAATACATTTGGTTCATAAAGAAGTGCAGTTTAACTTTACCGTCGTCGCTAGTATTCATCATCACATTAACTACCTGTGATCTGTCAGCTCGTGTGAGTTGCAGTCGCCGTTGAGGAGATCTGGTCAATGGGATTTGTTTCCATTAAACAAGACTACGAGAACTCCATTCACCTGTCTGTTGGTTCCATCATTTTGCTTATCTTTCCACGAGTATACATTTGTCAAATTGTTCCCAACTGATCATCCTACGACAGACAATTTAGAGTGATCGTGTACAGATGTAATTACTTATAGGATTTCAAACTTTTGTATGAGTTCAAGAACTCAATGGTGACCGCCGATGTACTATAATGAGATAACAATAAATGCCATGGTAAAAGAGTCTAGAGGTGAAAGGAAAAATATCACAATAAACTATACAAGTCAGGAATATTCGCACGTTTAAACTGTCTGTGTACTGTGTCTCTTTTTACACGGTTGTTTCGCCACTAGACATGAAAATATTGTTAGTAGAAGAAAATAGCCTTTTATTAAGTGATGTGCACATGAAATCACGTTTACCATTGACCGGTGGGAGGAATGGTTGGGGTTAAAAAGTCAAGAGATAGACGTAGGCGCTCTGATCATTTTACTAAAAGACCGAAGTCCTGGCGGTGGAGTGAGGCTTTCTTTAACGTCTCTCAGGGGAGCCCACGATGCATGGTGGGCGCCCAGTAAACTACCCCAGGCACCACGCCTGTGTGATGGAGGAAAATCTGAAGTCACGAGGAAGAATGGTGAGGTAAGGGGTGGAGTGGTGAGAGGGAAAGCTGTGAGGGGGAGAGTGGTGAGAGTTGAGAAGGGGGAGTGGAGAGTGGGGAGCGTGGTGAGAGGTGAGGCTCCTGATAGACAAAGTGGCGCTGGTTGATGAGAGACTCGGGTACCACGTCATACCTCTCTCACTATCTCCCTCTCTCTTTGTCTCTTCTTGGTCTCGGTCTCTAGTCAACACATCACTTCCTGTTTCCGCCTTAACCCATGACTTGTTTGCCGCTTTCATTCTCGTTGTGTCCCTTTCACTCTCGCTATCTCTATCGCCGCTAACACACACACACACACTCTCTCTCTCTCTCTCTCTTCCTCAACTTACAAATTACACACGCTAGAAACATAACTCTCTCTCCCTCCCTCTACGAATCACACACTAAAAATAACTCTCTCTCTCTCTCTCTCTCTCTCTCTCTCTCTCTCTCTCTCTCTCCCTGATCACAAATCCTAGTAACATATAAATCTTAAGGGTCGGTGTATTATTACCGGCGCCGGCCCCACAATCCCCAGTCAGTGCAGGAGACGGGGGAAGGGGAGAGGGAAGGGGTGATACCTGCCTGTCATCGGCATTAATGAAGCGGGTTATATTTAGAGGGAAAAAGTGTGAGTATTCATTTAGCTTTTCGCCACCTAAGCTTCTTTACATTATACTCGTACAGTGACGCAGAGACCGTGGCCTGGGGATTACGGCAAAGGAGAGACCGTGAGGGGTGTAGAAAACCTAGAGTATATGGGGTGTAGAAAACGTAGGGTAAGTGGGAGGTGTAGAAAACGTGAGGTCGGAGGGGATAATACAGTAAACGCATAGAGTCGGCGTGGTATCTAGATAAGAAACCACCTACATGCAGTAATACAAATATCAAAAAAATACAACGATGTAAAGAACAAGATACCGTGATGTAGAGAACAAGATACACAGCGAAGTAGAGACCGCGACACACGGCGAAGTAGAGACCGCGACACACAGCGAAGTAGAGACCGCGACACACAGCGAAGTAGAGACCGCGGCACACGGCGAAGTAGAGACCGCGACACACAGCGAAGTAGAGACCGCGACACTCACAACTAGCACCCGCAGGCCTCACTATGCCGCAGTCGTGCTCTTTGTTTTGATGAGTATTCAGGAAAGGCACTCAAGGGTGAGACTAGAGTTCTCTCACACACCGCAGTCCTCTCTCTCTTTCTCTCTCTCTCTCTCTCCACGGCAGAGTGCACCCACCTCCATTTGGCGAGTTTATTTTTTTTTATTTCTTATTTAAAAGTGAAAAGACTATTGTGTTTAGTCTTTGGGCATAAAATATGTTATGTCATTGCAAATAAAAAAGAAGAAGAGAATTTTCATACAGCATTTATAATTTCAAATATATATAAACACTTTTTTTCGTCGTAAATAAAAAAACGTAGAAAAGTCGTGTGAATGAGGGATGATTATACTCCCATATTCAGTAGACTGGTTAGTATTAAAAGTATAAAGATAGACTTAAAAAAAGATGATATTTTTGGGCACATATCTGTGAATGTGAATCGTCACCAATATTTCTTTTGAGGTTAATATTTTTGTTGGAGAGAATATTTCATTTTGGGCGAGTAAATATTCCTTTCAAAGTTATCGTAAATTTCGTTGGAAAATTTTATAAATTATAATCATAAGGCTTTAGTGTCGTCGACTTTTTCCTTTTTAAACCTTTATTGAAATTCATTATAGGTGGAACAGTGCCGGGGAGGTAGTGATCGACCGCCTCTCACTCCTACACCTCTTACTTCATGCCTTGGTCTTCCTGAGGGCGACTGTACTGTATAGCTCACTCGAAAGATTAACATCTCCTTTCCAAACACGAGTTTTAACACGCGTGGAAGAGTTACAATGTATTTATATTCCAGTACAGGGCTTGTAAAATGTGTATTTGATATGCCCACGTGTATGTTAACCCTTTAAGTACGATAATAATACCTCCTAAGTACCAAGTTGATCACGACCAACGATAAAACACACACACACACACACACACACACACACACACACACGTTCATAGTTACACAGTCTAAACTCATATTATCTTATATTATCTTAAGAGACTACATAAAATTTAATTCTGAGGATATTTAACACAGTAACACCGGGAAAACAGCCAATAAACTAAAAAAAAAATAAAAAAAATAACACTCTCTTAAATATTTCCATGGAGATCGCGACAATCCTTCTATTACAAAAACAATATTGTCTTCACTTGTATAGGAGACCTCGCACATCAACAGCTGCAGACAATGTTGTTGCTGTGATAACAAACATTCACGTTATCTCCACGAAACTCTGTAAAGGCATTGTCTGTGTCTACATTTCTCTGAGACCACCTGTTATAGTTACATACTAGTATATAGCGAAATGGTATCGACATGTCTGAGGAAGAGGTGATGAAGTCGAGTAGAAGATGGGGGTGAAAAGGAAAGAAGAAGAAGAAGGAGAAAAAAGGGGGGAAGAGGAGGAAGAAGAGGAGGAGGAGGAAGAAGAAGAAGAAGAGAAAAGGGGGGGAAGAGGAAGAAACGGCGGAGGAGTAGAGGAGTGGGGAAGGAAGGAAGAGGAGAAATACCTGTGAATTGAAGATGTATTTAGATCACTCTCAACAAACAACCTAGAGGGCAGCGACTCATTACTACGATCACTCTCAGCTGTTCATCGGGGTAGAGGTATACAGTAGATGCGACTCAACGTACCTGCTCTAGACTGTATATTGTGTATTTCTTCCGCTTGTGGGTATGTATGTATGTATGTATGTGTGTGTGTGTGTGTGTATTGACCATGCTTATTCTATATATATATTCCCTACTTTTAACCATGGATTTTATGACACGCCGATTGTTGTTGTTTTTTCCTCCCGATTTTGACTTCTGACTTTTTTTTAACCATACCTCCATGACGCATCTGGTTTTTTTTTTTTTACGATAACACACCGATTTTGACCAGCCTTTTATCCTCGCTTTCCTCATTTATTTCTTTTCTACCTTCCTTCCTCACAGTGATACTACTCCCTGCACCAGTGGAACGTTAGCTAGCCCGGGATGCCACCGTTGCAATCAGTCATCTCTGTCTTCTACCAGTGATGTGTGGATGTGTCCGTATTTTATCTCTTTTTACGTGTGTGTGTATGTATAACAGAGAGAGAGAGAGAGAGAGAGAGAGAGAGAGAGAGAGAGAGAGAGAGAGAGAGAGAGAGAGAGAGAGAGAGAGAGAGAGAGAGACTAAATAAAAAAAATATTACTGATTCTCCACTGTGTGTGTTCTTGGTTACTCTTGTTCTCCTCCCTCTCTCCCTCTTTTATTCTCCCTGCATCCTGTCTCAACTATTTTATCACGCTTTTCTGTTTTATTGCGTTATTGTTGTCTCTCTGCTTTATATATACTATTATCAACGTTCTCCTGTGCTTTATATAATATCCTTTGTTCTCCACTTCACCCTGTTCTTATTCTGATTTTTCTACACCTCGCTTTTGTGTTCGTCATTTCACCCTCTATTCATCACTATCTCTTTACACTCTCCTCTCGGGTGTGTTTTTTTTTTACTTCATCTTACATTCATTACGACTCGTTCTAAAACCTAGCGACTGATTACTGTATGTTATCAACTCAAGGACGGGTTATATTATTGATCCAAGGACGGTTTATAGTATTGATCCAAGGACGGGTTATATTATTGATCCAATGACGGATTATAATATTGATCCAAGAACGGGTTATATTATTGATACAAAGAACGAGCATGTCATTAATTCAAAGGCAGGTTGTGCTATTAATCTAAGGACATATCAGATTTTCATTCAGGGAATACATTAAGTTGTCAACGATGAATAGAACTCACCTCGGGCCATTTATTGGCGAGGAAGAAAAAGAGTGCTGTAGAAAATGTTACATATTATATATATATATATATATATATATATATATATATATATATATATATATATATATATATATATATATATATATATGTGTGTGTGTGTGTGTGTGTGGAAATGTACTGACTATTAAACTGAACTTCACAACAAAACACATTATAATTATGTTAAATTAATGAAAAAATATATATATATATATATATATATATATATATATATATATATATATATATATATATATATATATATATATATATATATATATATATATATATATATATATATATATATATATATATATTACGAAAACATTGAATGTTGTTGTGCAGACGCAGTTTAAATCTGTTGTTAAGCTTTAATGTATCTACAAAACAGAGTACAGTATATAAATTGCAATTATATCGAGGCACTGAATAGACCAAGTAGTTTACACGAACTGCACAGACTACTAAACACAGGATATAATATGCATGGAAAAATGGATCAGCAAAATGAAGAAAACAGAATTAGTAATGAAGAGCTGGTGCAACGTTGTAACAGCGTCCACCATTATCACCACGAGACTACTGGGCACAATCAATATTTCCTAAACTGATGATGACGATGGTTGTCTTCTCTTGGCAGTACTAATTAAGTGATAATTAAATATGTCTCCACTACCCCATCATCTTATTATATGAGTTAATACTGAGACTCTTGATAAAGTGTTTTGACTCCCTGTGGCCGAGTCCCCGCCTTAGCACAGTCCAGTACCTCAGAGGTTAACAGATGAGGTTACAACTCCCACACAATAAATAAAGGAAAACACTAATCATCGAACTCATCTGAGACTCATATGTGAGGGTAATACAGTATACATACACACCAGTCTTAATTAAATACACAGCTAAACAAACACACTGTCGCCTGTCATATCTATCTCCCTCCCAGTATCAAAAATCACTTTTAGACACTGATAAAACGATATCATCGATACATACTGTACCATAGATATCAGAAGCAAACTGCAAGAAGTAAGAAACATATAATATTAATAAAAATTCTGGTGTTCATAAAGTTCCTCTCACCTTCCAACGCTTAGAGTTTGCATGTACGAAAGAAAGGTCTGAATATGAGGTGAAGATGATATTACTTTCTTCCAGGAATCCTCTTAGACGAGCATATCAATTTGGATCTGTGACGGAGAGCTGTGTGAATGTGGTTCGTTTTACTCAATTGCATAAATTTTCCAATATGGTGTTGGTGGGATCTCCAATCAGGAGATTACATTATATGATTAGGATAAACCCAAGTGAATTGTTGATTGGCTAAACTTGATAACATCCTGTTTAAATGACCAGCAATATGGAAGCACTCTATGTAAGTGGATCCTCTCCTGAAGGACTACCATTTATAATTTTATGTGTAACACCAAAATTAAATAAACTGCCAAAGGGTTATTTTTCAAAACCAACAAGGGATAAATAAATAGCCATTAGAGTTTTATGTTACGATGAACATCCAGAACGGCCCAAGGATAACTTGTGTCGACCTTAAGGCCAAAAACAATCAACTAAATGAAATGTCAAATGTAAATAATAAATTTATCTGAATCACCAAAACAAAGCATTTATGTTATGTGATTCAATGTATCTCAGTTTGTCCTTTAACTCAGTATACCAGTGTACCAGTGTCATGTAATTCAGTGTACCAGTGTCATGTAATTCATTATACCAGTGTCATGTAATTCAGTATACCAGTGTCATGTAATTCAGTATACCAGTGTCATGTAATTCAGTATACCAGTGTAGTGTCATATAATTCAATATACCAGTGTCATGTAATTCATTATACCAGTGTCATGTAATTCAGTATACCAGTGTCATGTAATTCAGTACACCACTGTCATGTAATTCATGATACCAGTGTCATGTAATTCAGTATACCAGTGTAGTGTCATATAATTCAATATACCAGTGTCATGTAATTCAGTATACCAGTGTAGTGTCATATAATTCAATATACCAGTGTCATGTAATTCAGTATACCAGTGTCATGTAATTCAGTATACCAGTGTCATGTAATTCATGATACCAGTGTCATGTAATTCAGTATACCAGTGTCATGTAATTCAGTATACCAGTGTCATGTAATTCAGTATACCAGTGTCATGTAATTCAGTATACCAGTGTCATGTAATTCATGATACCAGTGTCATGTAATTCAGTACACCAGTGTCATGTAATTCAGTACACCAGTGTCATGTAATTCAGTATACCAGTGTCATGTAATTCAGTATACCAGTGTCATGTAATTCAGTATACCAGTGTCATGTAATTCAGTATACCAGTGTCATGTAATTCAGTATACCAGTGCCATGTTATCCAGAATACCTAAGTATCATGTTACTCAGTGCACCTAGGTCATATGATTCAGTATACCTCAGTCAGTGCCTCAGTATACTACAGTGATACCTGAGTGTCAGGTGGCTCAGTATATCTCAGAGTCATGTGAATCAGTATACCAGTATGTGACTCAGTATCTTGTTACTCAGTGTACACCAGTGTTCATAAGTGTTTCTAAATGTGATTCACTGTCTGTGTTCCCTACGCTCCATTGACTTTCGGTGTGGTTTAGTGTCTCAGTGAGTATCAGTGGTCTCACTCTAACTCAGCATGTCAGTGTGCCTCAGCGTATCAGTTTTATTTTGAGTTTCCCTTCCGTAATCCCGACTGAAAACTGCCAACTTCGATTCCTATTCTCAAGGAAATATTTCCCACCAGTATTTTTGTTGAGAGAATGAGGATCACTGTGAATCTCCGCCTTTGAAATGGTCGATTTTTTTCTTTAAAATTGTTGACGTATTTTTTGTCTTGTGTTGTACACCAAAAGGAATCCTTAACGTTCACTTTGAAACTATGACGTTTATTTTCCCTTGTTGCCCTTGTCAAGCGTGGAGGAATTTAATTAAACCCGAGTAAGACGTGTGGCGTGTGTTCCCTCAGGATTTTCGAGATTTTGTCCTAGAACGCGGAAGAGATAAGTTGCATCGTGAGAGGGGAGTTTTTATGGCGGTGCGGGTTTTTCTGATGCTCGCTGGGGCTATTACCATCACCACACTCTCCCACTCAGCAAAAACCGAGTCTCTGCCATCATTAAGGCACCCCGGGGGACTGTAGGATACTCGCTCCCGCGTCCTTGGGGAAGTGAGAGAAGCAGGATGTCTACAGGTAGGTTTACTTTAACTTGTACCTCTGTCCTGTATAAGCTTAATAAATATATTTACCTTCATGCCTCTTCGCTCTGGTCAAACTCCATAGGTAAATATACCTTTAGCTTGTCCTGAGGAAGCTCCTTAGGTAATTGTACCCTCTCCTCACCCTTGCCCTGTGAAACCTCCACCATATAATTTACTTCTAGCTCTACAGTCTGCGTCTTCATGTATATATACTATAAACCTGACCCGGTACAGGGACATGTGCACATGCGGGACTCTTACGTTCACTGCCTAACTTTAGAATAGGTTTACTATACACAGAGTCTTATTGCTCGTGAACAATGAAGCCAGATTAACCTCACAACCAAGTATCACCGCTGCCTATTTAGTACCTCCCTCACCTTTTATCTCAATCTCCTTCTCAGTCTTCTTTCTTTCTATTATCCATACTTGAACTGAACTGAACTGAACTGAACTGAATTGAACTTAACTGAACTTAACCGAACTGAACTGAGAAGATCTTGGCCAGCTATCCGGCACTCCTGTTCACTTGCAATGTGTTTCTTATTTCTTGGATATAATTGCTGTCGCTTCTAAACAGCATCTGTGTCTCTCAGAAAATAATGACACCCCGCTATGAAGAACCATGTATACATAACACACTCTTGATATAGCTCTACCTTTACCAGGACCCAACCCCCTCCCCCTTTCCACTTTTCGACTTAGAGTAAAATATGCTTCAAATTCCGTATAAAAGGTTTGAACAACATTCAGCCATTTTCCAGTAATCCTATACCTACTATATATTCTAAATGTTTCCACCCCTCCTCCTCCCCGTAATGTTTCTATCCATTAATGTCATGAACAAATTCTACACTTTTTTGTCGGTATTTTTCACTCACATTCCCTAATATATACATTTTGATCGGCATATGTTTTTGACTCGCTTTATTTCTCTACCACACATTGTTTCTGTAACATTTCTCACTAAAACCATTCGCCATTAAGAGTAAAAATAACCGACTTCTTCCTCTTAAAATTTTATTCATTCACTCATAAAACCTTTTCCGTTAATGTATAAAAAATTACAAATACTTTCTGTCATCCTTCTGTCTTATATAACCCTAAACTTTTTTTATTCACTCCATGCCTTCACTTCCCACCGACTGACATCCCTGCCACACCTGGTCCTTTACCTGCTAACAGCCTGTGCCTGGTATATTTCTTCATCCCTTGTCTCGTTTTTTTTAACATCTTTCAACTTGTTACTTGTCGATTCTTCTCAACACACACACAATGTTCCTTCACTTCCATCTCATCTCTTACATTCAACAATTAGACACTAAATTCTCTCCATCTCCCATCTTCCTTTCACCTCTTCTGTTTTCATAAAATATCAAATCTTTCATTCTTATCTACCATTTCCATTTATTGTCGGAGTCAGTGTGGGCTGGTTATGAGGTAGGCGATAATGGGGGGGGGTGACCGAGAGCTGGAGAAAGGGGTGAGAGGAGTGAATGGGAAAAGTGGGTGGCGAATGACGTGGGTCTGAGATGGGAGTGGGGTCGTAGGTGTGGGGGGTGGGGGGTATGAGGTTGACATGGCGATGGTGGTGGCGTGAAATAAAGAAGGGGTGAAGAGTAGTTCAAGGTGAGAGGGAGACTTGGCAATAAGGTGAAGGGGGAGAGGGGTGTCTGGACAGGTTGGGGTGGAGTTGAGGGGTAGGTGAGGAGGGGTGTGGAGAGGAGGTTGAGGTGTAGGTGAGGAGGGGGTGTGGAGAGGTTGAGGGTGTAGGTTGAGGAAAGAGTTGATGTGTGGACGAGGAGGTTGGAGGGTGGTGAAGTGAGAGATCAGTGAGGAACCATAGAAAATCTCCTTCCCGTGAGAGTGTAGACGGAAAATAAACCGCATATATCACCTAACTATAATTGTCCTTACCACACAGAGACCCGACACAAAACACCACCGTTGAGTTTATATTGATAATTACTATAAATTCATTGAGTGTCAAATTACCATAATTAATATCGTAGACGCCCCCAGGATACAACATTATTCATTATGTATAAAATATCAACTGTGTAATAACTACTGCATATGCATGTCCGCGCTGCCTAACATAGACTGCCCATATTAAATTTATATATTATGCAAATGAGTACGATGAAACTCACTTTAGATTTTAATGTCTCAATTAATTTTGCAATTATTATATTGATATTCTAACTGCACACAGTAAGACCATCAGGCGTAGATGAATACATTATTCAGGAAGGTTAATTATAAAGTCAGAGTATATATATATATATATATATATATATATATATATATATATATATATTATTTGTCTAGCTAGTTATTAATGTTGAATTTACGTATCATTCTTCATTATACATTTCACTCTCACTAATGACTCCTACAACAGAAAAGCGGATTATACTAATGCCCTGAATAGCTCTCGAAACGTTTTAGTAATACTGAGATGGAATAATCATACCCCAGAAAAGTTTTCATCCCTATTCTTCTTTTTCAACCAAGAAATCATATTCTAAACTAAGTAGCAGCGAGATCCAAACATCCGTTAACCAGACTTAACAAACTCATAAACACAATTTTTTGAGCTATATGGTTTTTTTTAATAGATGTGATGAACTCTACTTGACACCGATAAACATAATTATTTTCTTTTTCTTTTCTTTTTTGCTTGGATTAAGTAGGAAGTACAGTACATCAGAGTGACGCCCAAGCTTCATAATGACATCATGATGGCCCCGTAATATTTCATGAGGACATTCCGGGGTTAAGTATATACCGTGAGAACATTATGAGGTTGTGTATATTTTATGAGAACTGGTCTGCGATACTTAACAATTTATGAGAAAATTATTGGGGGAAGGAGGGGTAGTTTATTTATCTTGGACAGTATTATGAAATCACGAATACATAATCTAAGGACCTGAGTGGGAATTATGAGGTCATATGTGTTCAGTGGAAGCATTTTTATGTTTACGTTTGGAATCTATGAGGTCATGGATATTTCAATAGAACATTACATAACGTATCATTTTGACGATATATTTTTTTCGTGAGAGTTTTATGAGATTAAATAAGATAACATTATGAGCATACTTACAGTCCATTAAAATACAGAGACGCTATCCTACTACAGTTCCCACCTGCGTCAGTCATCTCTAGGAATCACAATTCTAACTTATTTAACACGATGGCTTAGATAAACCCTCTAACCTCCCGCGCTGAAGTAGTTTTATCACCAATTCCTATAGACGTTCTTTATGCGTCTCAGTTAATCGTAAAGTGGGGTTAGATTATGTTAGGTTAGGTTAGGGCTATACTGTACTGTGGTGTTAAAGAGCCAAATGAAAACATGGTTGGGGCAGTATTATTAAGCATCTACTGGGCTGGAGAAGAGGGTGATTGATGAAGTTTGGATGGAATTTATAGATACATGGTGGATCATTTTTGTAAATACAATGGTAAAAAAAATATGCGCTACAAGATAACGATTTATCAAAACATTCTGGAAGTAAAATTTACGAAGTCATTTTCATAATGAGTCTCAGGAGAAATACAAGGTAGTAAATTACCCCAAATAAAATCTATATATTAAATGAAAGTGAGTCAGGTGAAGAGCACAGTAGACCAGTGGTTCAGTGGTCAGTATATTCACCTCGTAAGCAAGTGGGCAGTACGGTTTGCGAGTTGTCCGTTGTTCCTGGGCTACCCCTAGACACATAAGAACATAAGAATATAAGACTGGAGGAAACTGCAGCGGGCCTATTGGCCCATACTGGGCAGTCCCATTTACACCCAACCCCTATCGCTCATATATCCATCCAACCTATGTTTGAAACTATCCAGCGTATTCGAGTTAATGATGATGTTTGGTAACTTGTTCCATTGATCCACTACTCTATTTCCAAACCACTATTTACCTATTTCGCGTCGAAATTTAAATTTGTCTAATTCAACACCATTGTTACGAGTTCGCTCTTGGTTGGATAGTTTGAGTACCTTTGTAATGTTCCCATTGTTTAGCCCTGACTTCCATTTATATACCTTTACCATATCACCCCTCACTCTACGTCTCTCGAGGGAGTGCAAATTAAGATGCTTTAACCTGTCTCTACACTCAGGGTTCCTAATGTCGGGATTAGTCTTGGCATTCTCCTCTTAATTCCTTCTAGGGATTCTATATCCATTCTGTAATACGGTGACCAGAATTGAACTGCGTAATCCAAGTGAGGTCTCACAAGTGCAAGATATAATATTAGGAAGACCTCTCTAGTCTTGTAACTAACACTCCTTTGTATGAACCCAAGTACTTTATAAGCCTTGTTTCGTGCAAATATACACTGTTTACTTGGCTTAAGATTCCTACTTATCATTACTCCTAAATCTTTCTCACACGAAGCATACATCTCGCTAACCGTGGTAGTCTTCAACAAGTTCCCGCCGACGACAGGTTACTATTACCCTGTTGTCTACCATGACCACTCACACCACCCGTATCTGCTCAGACCTTAATACAACTATCACCGTTTTTTTCGCCGCCCATAAAAACAAGTCTTGGTTAGTTTGAATGACTAAACGTGATCAATTATCTTTTTTTACCAACGATTCACTTTTATGTGAAAATATGTCCCAGTTTTTTTTCATATCTGGAAAGTGCATTTTAAAATTCACATTTCTGAACATATTTTTAGGGAGAAAGTTTGCCAATATCAATACCACATCGATGACCATAACTTCTGCAGGCAATGTAGATATGTGTGTGTGTGTGTGTGTGTGTGTGTGTGTGTGTGTGTGTGTGTGTGTGTGTGTGTGTGTGTGTGTGAGGGAGGCCCCGGGAACATAAAGCTCTCGGTTAGAATTTAACACTACCGTTTATAACTGGCCGTATTGAGAATGTGCTAATATTTATACTCTGGGCCAAATTTCAGTATCGGGTATAAATTTAAATGCCAGAAGCATGAAATTGGGTATTGGGAATAAATCTATGCATTTCAAGCAGAGTTGAATTATTTTTTGTTCCTCGCTGCGTATTTCAGCATCATTCTGTTTTAAGGGAGAGACTTATATCGAGTGGGTTGGTGGATTAATTTGAAGTTTAGAGAGAAGGATGGTTTTGTAATTTACTACCTGGAAGGTTATTATGCTACTGAGGTCCTTCTCCCCAACCTTAGAAGATGGTAACCTGTGCTAGTGATCACCTCTTACATACTGTGATCCAGTACTACATGGTGTAAACCTTACTGTCACCTTTACATAGTACACCTGTTGCGGTCACCTCTACATAGTATAACCGAGTAATTCATTTGGGTTCGCTACAGTTTCGAACAGGTGAGTAAAGGAACTTCTGTCCGCAGGGGTTTATTTGGTACAGTTTCTATAAAAGGTGTTTAGGAGTTTATGTCCTTAACTGCCCACATTTTCATAATGATCAAATATCTGGCACTGAACGACGCTGCCTTACTCCCTACACATTTCACACATAGATTCAGATTTGTACACATATTGTATCGAGTCAAATGCTGTTTCACCTTAACAATACACTTGCTATAATACCCTTCTGGTGTAAGCCCTTACATGGTCTTAAAAAAAAGGGAACCACCGATAATTATCGTCGGTATTTCATTCGAGTATCAGTATTAAAACTTACTTTATTCATTTACAAAGATTAAATTTACTCCTCTCTGACCATAATAAAGTCGTCGTAAAACAAATCCATTTATTGTGAACGACCAAAATAAATTCAACGTACAAATGTCTCAGGATATTTTGTTTCCCAGTTGTTACTTTTCGACTGTAACGAATTAATGTAGATTAAGAGATGTTAGGTACATATAGTGTTAGGAGGCGTACACTGCCCAGGTAGGTAGGTACACCTGCCTGGTAGAATAGGCACACTGCCTGGTAGAGGCAGGTGGGGGTGGTACACTGGCTGGTATAGTGTAGAGGCAGGTGGGGTAGGTACACTGCCTGGTATAGTGTTAGAGGCAGGTGGGGGTAGGTACACTGCCTGGTATAGTGGTAGAGGCAGTTGGGGCAGGTACAGTAGGCACTGCCTGGTATAGTGGTAGAGGCAGGGGGTAGGTACACTGCCTGGTATAGTGGTATACTGTGGTACTGCCAGGCACACTGCCTGGTATAGTGGTAGAGGCAGGTGGGGGTAGGTACACTGCCTGGTATAGTGGTAGAGGCAGGTGGGGGTAGGCACACTGGCTGGTATAGTTAGAGGCAGGTGGGGTAGGTACACTGCCTGGTATAGTGGTAGAGGCAGGTGGGGGTAGGCACACTGCCTGGTATAGTGGTAGAGGCAGTTGGGGGTAGGTACACTGCCTGGTATAGTGGTAGATACTGGTGGGGGTAGGTACACTGGCTGGTATAGTGTTAGAGGCAGGTGGGGGGTAGGGTGCACTGCCTGGTATAGTGGTAGAGGCAGGTGGGGGTAGGTACACTGCCTGGTATAGTGGTAGAGGCAGGTGGGGGTAGGCACACTGCCTGGTATAGTGGTAGAGGCAGGTGGGGTAGGTACACTGCCTGGTATAGTGGTAGAGGCAGGGGGTAGGTACACACTAGGTACACCTGGTATAGTGTTAGAGGCAGGTGGGGGGTAGGTACACTGGCTGGTATAGTGGTAGAGGCAGGTGGGGGTAGGTACACTGCCTGGTATAGTGTTAGAGGCAGTGGGGGTAGGTACAGGCAGGTGGGGGTAGGTACACAGGCAGCTGGTATAGTGGTATAGTGTGTAGAGGCAGGTGGGGGTAGGTACACTGCCTGGTATAGTGGTAGAGGCAGGTGGGGGTAGGTACACTGCCTGGTATAGTGGTAGAGGCAGGTGGGGGTAGGTACACTGCCTGGTATAGTGTTAGAGGCAGGTGGGGGTAGGTACACTGCCTGGTATAGTGGTAGAGGCAGGTGGGGGTAGGTACACTGCCTGGTATAGTGTTAGAGGCAGGTGGGGGTAGGTACACTGCCTGGTATAGTGTTAGAGGCAGGTGGGGGTAGGTACACTGCCTGGTATAGTGTTAGAGGCAGGTGGTAGGTACAGTGTTAGAGGCAGGTGGGGGTAGGTACACTGCCACTGCCTGGTATAGTGTTAGAGGCAGGTAGGGGTAGGTACACTGCCTGGTATAGTGTTAGAGGCAGGTGGGGGTAGGTACACTGCCTGGTATAGTGTTAGAGGCAGGTAGGGGTAGGTACACTGCCTGGTATATTGCTAGGGGCACTGGGGTGGGGGTGGAGGTACAGTGCCTGGTCCAAAACTCGTGTACTGTACTGTATTTCGCTTCAACACCCAAGGGACAATGTTCCCAGTCTCTCTCTCTCTTTTTCTGCTCTATTTTTCAGTCGTCGTCACTTTGTTTGACTTTTCATTATTTTTTTCTTTCCCTTTTGAAAGTCTTTATTGGTTCATCTTTTGTATAGGGTATTTTTTTTAGATCACTCCTCTTAATTTATCAGTTATACATCTCAATCCTAGTATTCCATCCTCTCCGTGTTCTCGCATCCATTTTTCCCTAATCCTCTTGCCTCTCTCTTCTTCTTCATTTTTTTCGATTTCGTTTTCAGCCTTCTTAGATCATTTGTGGTTCTTATTCCTCTTCCCTTTTCTTTCCTTTCGTGTTGAGGTTTGTTCCACACAGCTCCCTGTCAGTTCCACAACCTTCCCCCAACTCTGTCATCCATCCTGTTATCCACCTCCACTATCCATCCTACTTTATCCACCTCTGTTATCCATCTGTGTTATCCATCCTTCACTATCCATCTCTGTTCACTGTGATTATATGCACAATATTCTCATAATCAATGTCTTACGAATATTAACAATTTTACGTTTTTATACCTCGTATAAACACATAAAAACACGATGGAGTCCCATAAGGATCTGCTGACGATTTTTGAGGAGCGTCCCGCCGTCCACTGATCTTACGGAAGTAAAGTTCTTCCTCTGAGGGCCATAGATGGCCTTGCTGGCATCGTAGAAGCCATGTGCATTATTTGCATCAGCACAACCCTGTATTTTGCCAGCGGTAGTAGCTGAAAGCGAGAGGAAGCAAGCAATGCCTGCACCTTAACACTAGCCTAATGCTGCCACACTACACGCATTACACCACCCTGTGGAGAAAGGCCCCCACAACATACACAATGCTAATAAAAATGCATTGCAATACGCTCTTTTAATGTAATCTTTTCATTTTCAGGAAACACATATGTAACAGCGATGAGTAGTGGTGTGTGTGTACTGTACGTCACTCGTGTAGGAGCAGCAGAGTTGTAGGAGGGAGAACACGATGATAATGATAATCTGCCACCATTGTAATCCTATATAAACCATTGTGTTTAATACTGTTGAATGCTGTGCTGGCTCATTCGTCCCTCCCACACAGTCACATGGTGTAAAGGGAGGTCTGAGATCCTCTCCTTGGCATTATCTTATTATGGAAAGGAAGTCAACCAGTGTCACCCTCCACGACGTGCGGGAGGCATTGAATGAAGGGAAACATTTACAGTGGGGAATAGGTGGAAGAAGAGTGAAATAAAGTTAAATGTGAGTTAGACGATATCTGGAAATACAGCATGGACGTAGATGTCTAAGATAGATAAAATATATAAAAAGGGATTCCTTGAGTCGCCTCCCACAATACCACGGTCTGTCTCTGTGAGAAGTAATTTTATAAACCTAAATCCCAAAATATTTATCTAATGTTCAGTACGTAAGGAAAAAGCTGTAAATTCTTCATAATTTACCCCAATGGTTATACTCATCAAAGAATGATTATCAATTATCTGCACATAAAAAATTAAAAAATAAATATTGTACATGGTTTCATGTGTATATCACAAATACCTATATTCGTCAATATATCACAAAACACTTAGTAATACTCTGCATCAATAATATATTGTACAGTACTCTGTATATCATTAGTAATTCATATCAATAATTAGAACATAAAAATACTTTTAAGAGCATTATGATACTGAATTTCCAGCAGTAGTGGAGGTCGTGGCAGGGAGCGGCCAGGGGTGAGTGGAGTGGAGCGGCCTTTACGGAGCCTCCCAGCAAAATGATTGGTGGATTAGTCCTTACGTCGGGGATGTCTTTTGTCCCTGTGTTAATTGCGCCCTGTTCCCACCTCGTCTTTTTCTCAACTCTCTCTACACTTCTCCCTCCCCGCTCCTTATTTTTTCTCTATCCCTCTCCTCTCTCCCCCGCTTGCTATTTTTATCTATCCTTCTCCGCCCTCCCTCCCTTTCTTTCCACTCAGCTCTCCCCTCCCTAACCTGCTCGTTATATGCCAAAGGACGTAGTTTAAGCTGCTTTTAGGATTCAACCATTCTCAGACCTCAGTGTGCGGGAGGGCCTCGTTCACTTTTCAATCTCGAAATCACATATTCGTGCGATCAGGACCGAGGGAGTGGGCGCACGGTCGTCTGGTGGCACCATACAGGCCCCGCAGCCTTTATAAGGGCATGAATACAAAGAGATAAAGAGAAGGACACTTATTAAAACAATACCAAGGACTTCAAGGACCCGGGAGCAGATAGTGGTGGTCGGCCGCTGCTGAGACGGTCGGTTATCTGGTTATTATGCCTCAGTGATGGGCTTTAAGGTAGTGGGTGTACGGGAGTCTCACTTGTCGCCTCTTCTTCACGGGGATAGACACGGAGAATAAAAATATGAGTCACTTAGAGTGTATCATGAATGAGGCTCTGTCCCCTCGACCACCTGGTGATCCCTGTGTGTTGTTAAGCTCTCATGTGCTGTAGTGGTATCCTTATATTTGTTTTATGAACTGCCTTTTTCTTCTAATTAGTATCACATCACACAAACTGTCTACTCAGGAAATAACATAATCTGTTCTCATAAGTTGATTTATATTTTTATGTGTAGTTTAAATATCGGAATGAACTAGTTTTCTACATACATAAAATAATTTATTAGTTTAAACTCTTTTTTCACAAATTAAAAGTTTATCTATACAGCGAAGTTTTACGCATAATTAATCTTTTTGTGTGTGTGTGTAGGGGGGGGGGGGGTCCTACACAGGTGTACCAATAATATTAAAGTGAATCACGTTCTCAATTCTCTTTACATACGTCAGGAACAATAACTGATCACGTCGTCAATATTTCTATCCTAATTAATTATCTGACCGGAGCTGTAAAATAAATTACTTTGAAAATGTGATGATATACTCTTAAAAAATACATAACAATAATATCAAATTCTTGAAAGCATATTCCTGAGGCAGTGTATACTTTTTTTTGTGTGTGTGTAATTACTTAGTCCAATTAATAACACTAATAACAAATATGAAAATAATCTAAAATACAGTACGGTTTATTTCTAAGCATTGGGTAGATAAACCATTAGATCTCACAGTAGGCAACATTACATAAGTCAGCACAACACAAACAAATATAGTGACGACATCTGTATCATCCCTCATGAGTACAATAAATTAAACCACTAAGATGACCCTTTAAATACAATAAATTACGCCTTCAGTACATTGACCTTGGTACTACATCTTCTCTGGGTCGCTTTGAAAGTTTGGTCATTAAACACTTCCTTCACATTAACGAAAAAATTTATAGTCTATACAGGTGTTATAGATTTCAACACACCTTGAAGTGTATACACAAAAACAAGATTATTGCAGGAAATATCACTAATAACATAAACCAAGGCAAAATCATACATATATATTCTTTATACATACATATATACATTATACACACATACATATACACTATACACACTCAACATACACAACATCTGGTAAATTAAATATAACTTAATGTAAACCCCCTAAGCCCTACCTCGGGTCTGACAACTTTCTCTTCAATAACCCCCACAGAATAAGCGCTGCTATACCTGTAATATTTCACCCAACACACCTGTCCAATACCTTATCCAATTACCATAAAATGAACGACGATCACTGTATAAGAGTGACACCCTCGAACCGCGGGATACACAGGCCTCAATAACACCGAACTTCATTACCTCCACTGTTTTGTTTTTACTTTACCGTGGCCATATTATGTATCCTATATTTTCTTTTAGCTTAACTTTATCATCACCAAGGGATATATCGGTTATATTATCGTCGTACAGTCCCCTGGTGTCACTACTGTCACAAAACTTGACAATATTGCATCGCCATAATAGCCGCTTCTGTCACTGTGTTATGCTTTATTGTTAAATTATACGCAATGTGGTAATATCGACCCCAGGGGAAGGTCGCATAAATAGTATATTCCTTTGCATCATATTATTATTATATAAATCAATAAAGTTATAAATTTCGTCATCATCAACATACAAAGTGATATACTGCCATTAAATAGCGCATGTTGTCATCACCATCAACACAAAGGGTGTTTATCGCCACAACTTCCCAACATCGTCATGTCTTCATCACTAGCATCACAGACTTTAGCCTCCACCATCATCACACCCACTAAATGCGTCAGTTTCATCTTCTTACCGACATTCTGGGACCTGTCATTTCCCCAGTCGAGGCGGCTCCCTGATTTTAATTAGTACTTCAACTTAATTGAACCTGGAGCGATATAATGAGGTAATATGATACCCGGGATGATGATGCCGCCTTAATTAATGGTGATGCAGGAGGACCTCCTGAGTACACCGTAAATTGTAATATTTCACACTTAAAATTATGAATGTTTTGGGCAGAGTCTTGCAATATATACAGTGTGTTTATCAAGGGTACACAGCTGGGTAACCGTGTTTGATATTGGAAATTGATTTTCTTCAATGGACTCTTGCATAAGATTGAATTTTTTCAAGTGTTTAAAAGTCAAAATGATAAATTTCTCTTAAGAGCCAGTTTTCTAGATACTTAAATGGCCTTATATATGGTTGTTTACTTGTTAATATACTGAGAAAAAGAACATATACAAACAGATTCAGATATATTATACAATAAATAATTGTTAGTGGAAAGTAATTTTCTTAGCCAAAGCACGTTAAGCTTCTTGTTGTCTCACTAACAAATCAAAAATTGTTTCCATGCGATAAATAAAGAAAAACATAATTTTCAACCTCTACAAGGTGTGGGTTTTTTTCTAATTTACTAATATTTATTTTATTTTCTTTGCCGCAAATCACATCATCTTAACAAAATTATTATTCTTGGTGCATCTGTTTACTACTGTGAGCAGTACAGTACATTCCCCGCGGCTCTTCCTCCACCGCCTCCTGACCTTTCCCCCTCCTTCACAACACGTCTATGTATTCCTCGGTATTTTCACCGTCAAAGGCTCCTCAACCCTCCCCTCCCCGGCGCTGCACCACCCACCCCTCCCACGTCTATATCGCCTACACAGCACTGCCAATGTCGTGATTTAGCTCCAAAAATGCTCGTGATCATCGACTGAAATGACTCTGGTTTGATAGTTTATATAAAGTGGTCTCGTCTTATGGCATTATCTTAAACATCTGTGATTAAATTCGATAAGGTTATTGTCACATTGGTTTACTTCTAGTTTCATTTTTCCAAGTTACAATGTTAGTCCGGCACGTGGCGATGCTGTGTACTGGGCGAAACACCAATCTCTCTCCAGCAGCCCGTCTCTCCCCCGGGTATTGTCCTACGGTCGTTTGCCCGCTTAATGGTAGGCTCGTAGGCTTCCTGGTTGATTGGATCGGTAGTTAACTTGCAGGTTGATTGCTGGTTTGCCTGGGTGGTGGTTGGCGCGAATGGATGGTAGCTACAGGCCAATCAAATTGGATTCCGTCGGCGAGAATATATATATATATATATATATATATATATATATATATATATATATATATATATATATATATATATATATATATATATATATATATATATATATATATATATATATATATATATATATATTGTGTGTGTGTTTTGTTATCTTGACAAAGCAAAAAGCCTTACGTCACGTCTTTAGTGACCACACAATACACATTGAATTGTAAAGGAAAATATTAAAGCACCAGCCTTTACCCGTCTTTAACATTATACATCACAGCTAGTTTATTCACAACTAACCAGTATACAGACACGCTTATTATTTATTCTATTTTGGTCTTCCGTTTGATATTGTATTTGCCTTGGCTATTAGCGACAACTTTCGTTCGGATACTCAAGGTGAAGATCACGTGAATGAAAATAACCTAATTGACAGCCATCAGTAACAGCACAAGTACACACACTTATGCGCCCCCGCCTGTTTCCCTACCTACTACTTCATCCGCCGACGCAAACCCTACAACCACCCTCCCCACAATCACCCCTCCCCATGACCACCCCTCCCCATGACCACCACTCCCAACAACCACTCCTCCCCACGACCACCCTTCCCAACAACTACCCCTCCCCACGACTACCCCACCCAAAAACTACCCCTCCCCACGACCACCCCTCCCAACAACTTCCCCTCCCCACGACCACCACTCCCAACAACCACCCTTCCCTCATTACTATTTTCTCCCCCACGACCATTTCCTCGAATGTCTCACACTTGAGGAAATGGCAGTTTGTAGTCCACTTGATGACCATAAAAGAGCGGGAGATAAAAGGATAATGAGAACGAGGCGATAAAGAGCCTAGATACGGATGTAAATGAGAGAGAGAGAGAGAAAGAGAGAGAGAGAGAGAGAGAGAGAGAGAGAGAGAGAGAGAGAGAGAGAGAGAGAGAGAGAGAGAGAGAGATGCAAACTGACTGACAAAACAAACGCGAAAACGACACGGGAATTTTACGACCCAATTTCACCAAAGTAAGAAAATAAAAGAAGATGAAATACGTAAAAACAGACAAACGTGAATGAAAAAAATAAAAGGATGCTCACTAAGAAGGGCATGACAACGGTCCTTCACCCCTACCCACCCCCTCCTCACTCGAAGATGACGCCAAGTTATTTCGGGAAATTAAGAACCAAGCGGACTGTGAAGAGCTGCAGAAGGACCTCTGTGGGCTCCAAGAATGGTCGAAGAAATGGCTGCTGAGATTCAATGTCACGAAGTGTAAGAGGATGCACCTGGGCGTACCAACGATAAGGAGGCGCATCATATGTACCAACGGGATGAAAAAAATGCACTATTTGAAACTGAATGTGAGAAGGACCTGGGTGTATATGTTGACAATGAGCTGAAGTTCTCGGGCCATTGCGAGAAGATGGTAAATCAGGCAAATAAATTATTGAGTCTTATAAGATGGTCGTTCAGATATCTAGACGGTCCGTCCGTCGTAACAATCTTCAGAAGTGAAGTGCTTCCCCATCTGGAGTACTGTCACCCCGTCTGGTCCCCTAGATATGCTAGGGATTGTCAGTTGGTTTAAAATGTTCAAAGGAGGGCCACCAGACTGGTGCCTACACTTCGGCACCTCAGCTACCCTGAGAGATTGGAGCGCCTGAACTTGCCTAGCTTATACTACAGACGGGCAAGGGGTGACCTAATAGAGGTGTATAAGCATCTTAAGGGGCACTACTCAGTCGAGTGTCCTTACTGGGAGCTGGCGGACGCTCGCCCCACAAGGGGGTCACAGCTCAAGATTGAAGAAGTCGCAAGTCCAGAAAACTGTGAGGGCCAACTTTTTCGGTGTGAGAGTTGTAAACTCTTGGAACAATCTACCAGAAAGTGTTGTGACGGCACCGAGTGTGAGCTCTTTCAAGACCAGACTTGACCAACACTGGAGCAGGTTCAGGTACATTCAGGAGCCGGCGCATGCCCAGTACTTGCCAACAGTGCGTAACAGAGACGTGACCAATCGCCCAAGCGGCTAACGAGCTGATCAGTGGTGAAGAGAATAAAGAGAAGTAAACAATGCATGTGCTGGAAGTTACTGTAGGACAGGGGTTCTCAACCAGGGGGGAATTTCCCCCCTCAGGTTTTCAGGGGGGAACTGATACTAATATGGAAAAAATAAAGGATTTTCAGTATTATATGCATATTATTTGGAATGCACTTTTTGAGGCAGACAATCTTGGAAAGGATGGGGGAATGACATTCTGACATATGGTGAAAGGGGTGCATGGGGCAAACAAGGTTGAGAACCACTGCTGTAGGAGGTGTAGAGGGGAGGTGGCTTGGTAGGGAGGCAGGGTAGAGGAGCCGCTCAAGTACACTGTTGCATTATTGAGGTACAGTCAGGCGGGTGCCGTGTTGGACTTCACCCAGGCTGTTCTCACAAGTCTTAAGCCGACTGGTGTAATCATGGCACTGTTGACTATCTGCCTGATGTGACTGTGACTCACTAACTGTTCTCCTGCGTTTAACTGCTTAATCTGACTGTGAGTCTGGCCTGCGTTTATTTATAATGTATATATTGGATCACTCACTTGACTGAATGAGAGACTGTCTGACTAACTGACTTATTGAGAGAGAGAGAGAGAGAGAGAGAGAGAGAGAGAGTGTGTGTGTGTGTGTGTGTGTGTGTGTGTGTGTGTGTGTGTGTGTGTGTGTGTGTGTGTGTGTGTGTGTGTGTGTGTGTGTGTGTGTGCCGCTGACCAGCTGCATCCGGGTTTTCATGACATCATCAGTGAAGTGAAACTGGCTGATACGTGTATTCGGAATTAATGGCTGAAACCAGAGCCGTTAGACTAGAAACCTACACTATCTTCACTAATGAGCCAAGAAACCTATACAAGTCTGGTTTCACTAATAAACTTAGACCCTCAAAACTATCTTCACTAATCACATATTCAAGAAACCTTAAAAAATAAAAGAAAACGAGACTACAAAGAAACCTAACACTGTGGCCTCTTCGTCATCGATAACTAGACACCGTACGTTCTTGCTCATATTGACGGGGTTCTTCCTAATTAGCTGTCAAACAAATTACCATCACGTAACTCAATACAATTTGAAACTAAAACGTAGGTAATTGGATTCAACAACAGTGTGTGGTGGGGGGAAGGGGAGAGGGGGAGGGGAGAGTGGAGAAGGGTAGGGGAGAGAGGGTGAGAGACACAATCCTTAGAGTAAGTGTTACCTTGTCATGATAGACTGTCACACCTGTAGTATTATTGTGGTGGCTGTCACACCTGTAGTATTATTGTGGTGGCTGTCACACCTGTAGTATTATTGTGGTGGTTGTCACACCTGTAGTATTATTGTGGTGGCTGTCACACCTGTAGTATTATTGTGGTGGCTGTCACACCTGTAGTATTATTGTGGTGGCTGTCACACCTGTAGTATTATTGTGGTGGTTGTCACACCTGTAGTATTATTGTGGTGGCTGTCGCACCTGTAGTATTATTGTGGTGGCTGTCACACCTGTAGTATTATTGTGGTGGCTGTCACACCTGTAGTATTATTGTGGTGGTTGTCACACCTGTAGTATTATTGTGGTGGCTGTTCACACCTGTGAAATGACTATTGTGGTGGCTGTCACCTGTAGTATTATTGTAGTGGTTGTCACCTGTAGTATTATTGTAGTGGTTGTCACACCTGCTTAACCATTATTGTAGTGGTTTGTCACACCTGTAGTATTGTGTGTGTGGTTCATCACACCTGTAATGTGTGTGCTGGTAGTTGTCACACCTGTAGTATTGTGTAGTGGCTGTCTGCAGTGTGTGTGGTGGCTGTCACACTATGTGTGTGTGTATTGGTTGTCACACCTGTAGTATTATTGGTGGTTGTCACACCTGTAGTATTATTGTGGTGGTTGTCACACCTGTAGTATTATTGTAGTGGTTTGCTCCGCACCCTTAGTATTATTAGTGGTGGTTGTCACACCTGTGTGTGTGTAGTGGCTGTCACCTGCAGTATTATTGTGGTGGCTGTCACACCTGTAGTCTATTATTGTGGTGGTTGTCCACACCTGTAGTATTATTATTAATTGGTTGTCCTGTAGTATTATTGTGGTGGTTGTCACACCTGTAGTATTATTGTGGTGGTTTGTCACACCTGTAGTGTGTGAGTGGTTGTCACACCTGTAGTATTATTGTGGTGTGTTGTACACCTGTAGTGTGTGTGATTGTCACCTGTGGTATTATTGTGGTGGTTTGTCACACCTGTAGTATTATTGTGGTGGCTCACAAGTATTATTGTGGTGGTTTGTCACCTGTAGTATTATTGTGGTGGTTTGTCACACCTGCAGTATTACTGTGGTGGCTGTCACACCTGTAGTGTGTGTGGTGGCTGTCACACCTGCAGTATTATTGTGGTGGCTGTCACTGTGAATATTGTGGTGGATTTGTCACACCTGTAGTATGTGTGGTGGCTGTCACACCTGTAGTGTGTGTGGTGGCTGTCACACCTGTAGTATTATTGTGGTGTACACCTGTGAAATATGTGTGTGTGGTTTATGCACCTGTAGTGTGTGTGTGGTGCTGTATGCACCTGTAGTATTATTGTGGTGGCTGTCACACACCTGTAGTATTAATGTGGTGGCTGTCACACCTGTAGTATTATTGTGGTGGCTGTCACACCTGTAGTATTATTGTGGCTGTCACACCTGTAGTATTATTAATTGGTTTGTCACACCTGTAGTATTATTGTGGTGGCTGTGTCACACCTGTAGTATTATTATTGTGGTGGTTGTCACACCTGTAGTATTATTGTGGTGGTTGTCACACCTGTAGTAGTATTGTGGTGGCTGTCACACCTGTGTAGTATTAATGTGGTGGCTGTCACACCTGTGAAAGCTATTATTGTGGTGGCTGTCTCACACCTGTAAGTGTGTCTTAATTGGCTGTCACACCTGTAGTATTATTGTGGTGGCTGTCACCTGTAGTATTATTGTGGTGGTTGTGTCACACCTGTAGTATTATTGTGGTGGCTGTCACACCTGTAGTATTATTGTGGTGGCTGTCACACTGTAGTATGTGTGGTGGTTGTCACACCTGTAGTATTATTGTGGTGGCTGTCACACCTGTAGTATTAATGTGGTGGCTGTCACACCTGTGTGTGTGGTAGCTGTCACACCTGTGTGTGTGTGGTGGTTGTCACACCTGTAGTGTGTGTGGTGGTTGTGTCACACCTGTAGTATTATTGTGGTGGCTGTCACACTTAGTATTGTGGTGGCTGTCACCTGTAGTATTCAATGTGGTGGCTGTCACACCTGTAGTATTATTGTGGTGGCTGTCACACCTGTAAGTATTATTGTGGTGGCTGTCACCTGTAGTATTAATGTGGTGGCTGCTTGTCACACCTGTAGTATTATTGTGGTGGCTGTCACCTGTAGTATTAATGTGGTGGCTGTCACACCTGCTTAGTGTATTGTGGTGGCTGTCACACCTGCGAGTATTATTGTGGTGGCTGTCACACCTGTAGTATTATTGTGGTTGTACACCTGTAGTATTATTGTGGTGGCTGTCACACCTGTGTAGTATTATTGTGGTGGTTGTCACACCTGCTTGATATTATTGTGGTGGTTGTCACACCTGTAGTATTATTGTGGTGGCTGTCACACCTGTAGTATTATTAATAGTGGTTTGTGCACCTGTAGTATTATTATTAGTGGCTGTCCTGTAGTAGTGGCTGTCACACCTGTAGTATTGTGGTGGTTGTCACACCTGTAGTATTATTGTGGTGGTTGTCACACCTGTGGTATTGTGTGGTGGTTGTCACACCTGTGTGTGTGGTGGCTGTGTCACACCTGTAGTGTGTGTGGTGGCTGTCACACCTGTAGTGTGTGTGTGGTGGCTGTCACACCTGTAGTATTATTGTGGTGGTTGTACTGCTTAAATGGCTAATGTGGTGGTTGTCACACCTGCAGTATTATTGTGGTGGCTGTCACACCTGTAGTATTATTGTGTTAGCTGTCACACCTGTAAATATTAATACGGTGGCTGTCACACCTGTGTAGTATTATTAGTAGTGGCTGTCACACCTGTGTCCTTATTGTGGTGGCTGTCACACCTGTAGTAATAATGTGGTGGCTGTCACACCTGTGTGTGTGGTGGCTGTCACACCTGTAGTATTATTGTGGTGGTTGTCACACCTGTAGTGTGTGGTGGCTGTCACACCTGTGAAATATTGTGGTGGTTGTCACACCTGTAGTATTATTGTGAGTGGTTGTCACACCTGTAGTATTATTGTAGTGGTTTGTCACACCTGTAGTATTATTGTGATGGCTGTCACACCTGTAGTAATATTGTGGTGGCATCACCTGTAGGCTGTGTGTGGTGAGGTGTCACACCTGTATTGTGGTGGTTTGTCACCTGTAGTATTGTGTGAGTGGCTGTCACACCTGTGTGTGTGTATGGTGGCTGTCACCTGTAGTATTATTGTGGTGGCTGTCACACCTGCTTAGTATTATTGTGGTGGTTGTCACACCTGTAGTATTTATTGTGGTGGTTGTCACACCTGTATTATTATTGTGTTGGCTGTCCTGTAGTATTATTGGTAGTTGTCACACCTGTAGTATTATTATTGTAATTGGTTGTCTTTTCTTAGTATTATTGTGGTGGCTATGCACCTTAGTATTATTGTGGTGGTTGTCACACCTGTGTGTGTGGTGGTTTGTCACCTGTGGTATTGTGTGTGGCTGTCACTGTAGTATTATTGTGGTGGTTGTCACACCTGTAGTGTGTGTGGTGGCTGTCACACCTGTAGTATTCTTCTTCAGTGGATTTGTACACCTGTAGTATATTATTGTGGTGGTTGTCACACCTGTAGTATTATTGTGGTGGCTGTCACACCTGTAGTATTATTATGAGTGGTTGTCACACCTGTATTATTATTGTGGTGGCTATTCACACCTGTAGTATTATTGTGAGGTGGCTGTCACACCTGTAGTATTATTGTGGTGGTTATGCACCTGTAGTATTATTGTGGTGGTTGTCACACCTGTAGTATTTATTGTGTGGCTGTCACACCATGGTATTAATGTGGTGGATTTGTCACCTGCTGATGTATTATTATTGTGGTGGCTGTGTCTGCTGCTTAAGTATTAATGTGTGGTGGCTGTCACACCTGTAGTATTAATGTGGTGGCTGTCACACCTGTAGTATTATTGTGGTGGCTGTCACACCTGTAGTAATGTGTGGTGGCTGTCACACCTGTAGTATTATTGTGGTGAATTTATGCACCTGTAGTATTATTGTGGTTGTTTATCACACCTGTAATCGTATTACCTTGGTGGTTGTCACACCTGTAGTATTAATGTAATTGGATTTGTCACACCTGTGTCATGGTGGTTGTCACACCTGTAGTATTATTATTAATGAGTGGTTGTCACACCTGTATATTATTGTGGTGGCTGTCACACCTAGTATTAATGTGGTGGTTGTCACACCTGTAGTATTATTGTATTTGGTTGTCCACACCTGTAGTATTATTGTGGTGGTTTTGTAATACTTTGTAGTATTATTGTGGTGGCTGTCACACCTGTAGTGATGTCTTGGTGGTTATCACACCTGTAGTATTATTGTGATGGATTTGTCACACCTGTATTATTATTAGTGGTTGTCCTGTAGTATTATTATTGTGGTGGTTTGTCACTGCCTTAATGTGGTATTGGTGGTTTGTCCTAGTATTAATGTGGTGGTTTGTCCCACCTGTGGTATTATTGTGGTGGTTGTCACTGTAGTATTATTGTGGTGGCTGTCACCTGTAGTATTATTGTGGTGGTTGTCACACCTGTAGTATTAATGTGGTGGTTGTCACACCTGTAGTATTATTGTGGTGGCTGTCACACCTGTAGTATTAATGTGGTGGTTGTCACACCTGTAGTATTAATATTGGTGGTTGTCACACCTGTAGTATTATTGTGGTTGTCACACCTGTAGTATTATTGGTGGTTGTACCTGTAGTATTATTGTGGTGGTTGTCCACTGCCCATTATTATTTGGTGGTTGTCACCTGTAGTATTATTGTGTAATTGGTTGTCACCTGTAGTATTATTGTGAGCAAACATCACACCTGTAGTATTATTGGTGGTTGTCACACACAAGTATTAATGTGGTGGTTGTCACCTGTAGTATTATTATTAATTGGCTGTACACCTGTAGTATTATTATTGGTGGTTGTCACACCTGTAGTATTATTGGTGGCTGTACTGCCAGTATTAATGTGGTGGCTGTCACACCTGTAGTATTATTGTGGTGGCTGTCACCTGTAAACCCTTATTGTGTTGGTTGTCACACCTGTAGTATTATTGGTGGCTGTCACACCTGTAGTATTATTAATGTGGTGGCTGTCATTGCCTGTAGTATTATTGTGGTGGTTGTCACACCTGTAGTATCGTATTATTAATTGGCTGTCACACCTGTAGTATTGTAGTGGCTGTCATTACCTGTAGTATTATTGTGGTGGTTGTCACACCTTTAGTATTAGTAACAAACTGTCACACCTGTAGTATTATTGGTGGTTGTCACCTGTGGCTATTATTGTGGTGGATTTGTCACACCTGTAGTATATTATTGTGGTGGCTGTCACACCTGTAGTATTATTGTGGTGGCTGTATCACTGCCTGTAGTATTATTATGGTGGCTGTCACACCTGTAGTATTATTATTGGTGGCTGTCACACCTGTAGCAGTATTAATAATGGTGGCTGTCGTGCCTGTAGTATTATTGTGGTGGCTGTCACACCTGTAGTATTATTGTGGTGGTTGTCACCTGTAGTATTATTATTGGTGGTTGTCACCTGTAGTATTATTATTGTGGTGGCTGTCACACCTGTAGTATTATTGTGGTGGTTGTCACACCTGTAGTATTATTGTGGTGGTTGTCACACCTGTAGTATTATTGTGGTGGCTGTCACACCTGTAGTATTATTGTGGTGGCTGTCGTACCTGTAGTATTATTGTGGTGGTTGTCACACCTGTAGTATTATTGTGGTGGTTGTCACACCTGTAGTATTATTGTGGTGGTATCAACAAGTCCATTGTTCTCGGTATTACTGTTATTTAACGTATACTGTATAATATATAACTTGCTCTTCTATTCAGGGGTTGGTAGGTGAGGGTAGTGGAGGGAGGAGCGGTGTGGGTGGCCCTTTGGTGCGGCACAGGGAGGCGTGACGGCTGATAAACGCGATACAACACGTCCCGACACCACCCCGCTTGCCACTCTGCCTGCCGCCCCTGTCACTTCACCAGCTGCTGCACATATCTGACCACTCCACCAGCTGCTGCACATATCTGACCACTCCACCAGCTGCTGCACATATCTGACCACTCCACCAACTGCTGCGTATCCACGACCACTCCTGCTTTCTGCACATATCTGTCCTCCACCAGCTGCTGCCGCATCACATACTCCACCAGCTGCCACATCCCCAACCACTCCACCGAAAGCTGCTGCATGTCAGCCACTCCACCAACTGCTGCACATACTAACTTCTTTTCACAACATTTAAGTCCCCCCTCACATGGAGTACTAGTCATGCTGCAATCTTATTTATAATTAAGAAAAAACGAATTCTAATGGTATTCGTTTTATATAAGACAGGGCTTTCACTTCCTATCTCCCCTTCACATCAGACGAGTTATATCTTTACTTTTTCACTTATGCTGCCATTTCTATGATCAATGAGCCAATGAAATGCAATCCATCACCCCCTCCTCCTCCCCCACCTGTGAATCATTGGCATAACATATTCATTTACACGTCACCCCTACCCCATGAAAGTTACCTTCAGCACAAATTTCATCAATATTCACCTCCTTCAGTCCTCATCCACCTTAATTATGTAATTCCCCTCCCCCTCACATCTTCCTACACTTACATGTTATTTAATGAAGGAGATTAACATACTTCTTATCACACAGCTAACTCGGGTATTACCATCTTTCTTATCCCTGGTGCACTAGGCAAGTCTAATTTGAATATAGGTCACTTTGTCAATGACACTGCCATACCTCACCGTGTCCACCACAGTGCTAAAAGAGAATATAATACAGCTGAAGCACTTGAGAACATCATGTGCAACGAGAAGTCTCTGTATAATGAGGTATAATAATATTAAGCTTAAAATATGTACAGTACCAATACCTTGGAAAACTTTGTCTCTACAGTACGTAGACACGGAAACTATTAATAATAAATTAACGAGTCCACTCAATTTTCCCCAATTTTCATTTTGGTTGTTCAGAATTAAGTGAGCGGCGAACAAAATTATGTTTCTTTATTTACGAATTATTACGAATGGACAGACAAAATGCGGAACGAAACCATCGAGACGCTCACGTGGCGAACTTGGTGCTCTTTACCCGAAACTTTAGCTCACTTAGCGGCGTAGAACTTTTACACCCAGTCCAAGAAGTCGTTCCACACGCCATGACTTTTATTAAAACACACACAAAATATCAGTGTTTTTCAGTGCTGCTATACAGCACTTCAAAATGCCATGATATCTCAGGATTCCGGCAAAGGTATTTACTTTACCGAAAAAGTAATATGACCATTAATGTCGTTCATTCATTGCTGGTAGTTGTGAAAAAAATCATGACTATAATAATCAAGAAAAAATTATTCGATTTATAATTATAACTCGAAAATATTACGTTAGTCCATCTTAGAATCACTAGTACTTGAATTCTCACTGATTTCTCCGGGTCTTGTCCCTGCATGAGAGTGGGAGACGTCTCTACTCTACTAAATTTTGATCCTCTTCTTTTCTTCGTAATATTTTTTACTTGTCTTCTACGAGAATTCAAGCGTTGGTGATGTATCCCTCGGTCAACAACCAGCCAAGAATGAAGTGTGGAACACTACAACCAAGGCACATCAGTTTACTAAGAACTCTCTGAAGCTTATACGGTTTCCCTCTTTCTTTGGTAATGATTCCCCGCATGTGTCTTGCAGAGGAACATCCTGCCATGTGTGTGTGTGGGTATGTTCTTATGTTCTTTTATATATATATATATATATATATATATATATATATATATATATATATATATATATATATATATATATATATATATATTTCATGTAGATCCGCAATGAAAACGTGGATAAGATAAATCTTGATAAAATCACACGGGAAAAGGGAAACAACGGAGCACCTTAGCTTTCGTCTTTATTCAAGACATCTTCAGAGGCAACTCGATTACATAGACAGAGCGAGGCTTAAATATACAGGGTGACCTTATTAAACATGAGGTCAGGTCATAATGATGTCATCCACTAATCCCCACACTAACACACACGTAAAGGGTTGGCACAGTGGACGATATGGAAGCTGTTGCCGCTGTATGATATAATTTTACTAATTGAATACCCATTTTGAAAACAAAACAAAACGAGTATTATTGTGTTGTAGGTCTTGAATCTCACTAAAATTGTATTTAATGTCTTCATGATCTCCACTTACTAAGACTATCAGATATATTTGTCTGTAGCCTCTACCAACTATTTCTACCTCCCCTTCCTGATGTAATTATAAATTTCTCTAAACTAAAATGTTCTTTATTGACGCTCCATAGAACACAACTTTTGATTTCAATGAAAAAAAAAAGATATTTGGTCACCAAGGGCCTTAGTGGAGGCAGTAAAACTCTGCAGGACCAAAAAATTTTCTATATTATATTTTTTTGTTGCAGTCAACTCGCTAGTGATGGTATCTGAGCTGTAATGTATTCCAGCAACGCAAGAAAAATTCTTACGCCAACACGCCCGTCAGAAATAAGAGTATACCAGGCTGCTCCACCATCACGCTGGTCACGATGAAAGGCATACTTTTACACTACACTGCCGCATCATAGCTGGCGTGGTTTCTGTAAAAAGTTGATGTTGGTGTTTTAAGCGGTAAACAACTCAGATCCGACATCTGTGCTGCAGTATGTTAGATCAAACAGTAGCTACTTTGCTTTACGTCCTCAATCCACAGCATCTGATCCATGGAATCTGGTCCGAGGATGTTTTACTAACATGACTATGTGTACTAAGCAGTGAACAATATACTGTAGTTAGAGCTGTAAATTAAACAATGAACATTCCATAAAATTTAGGACATATCAAATACACGTCATAGGTTATCGAGCAATTCTAAGCCAGCTACTTATATAAACCAGACACTCCTTATTTTCAAGGTGAGTCTTCTTAGCCTTCACCCATAATCACACTTACATTTTGTTAATTTAAAACGAGCTTCTTAAAGACATGGTGACTCCATACAAACACTGCATGTGGGTTCATTAATGCGTCTGAATCAAGAGTGAATTTTCCCATGTATTTCATCAAACTTACAAGTAGCAGGATTATACTATAATTAAATAATGTATTATATTGTACTTCTACTAGTTTAAAAGTAGAGAAGAAGTCAGGACATAACCGCAGCGCCGGAGTAATTATGGCTGTATGAACAAACTGATAATATTAGCATTACTGATTGTAGTCGGTCATATTTCTTTAACCACTTACGCCACTCCACTTAACATTATGCGTTACATCATTGTGTAGTACAGCTGAGCCTCAGTTTCATCACACGGCACTTTTTAATAAAAATCATTAATCAACCATTTCAATCACATCAAAGAAACAGAATGTGAAATTATATCGTTTTTACCCTCAGGTGATGTCACTCAAGCTAACGTGTATTACAGGACACACAAACACACAAACACACACACACACACACACACACACACACACACACACACACACACACACACACACTCTAGGCTTTATACTTATCTAGTGTAAAAGGACTTGAATACTATGACCCCGGAGAGACCTGGGAGTCCTGGTTCCTTAATACTTCGGGTACTACGGGAGGTAATAACGTCTCGGTGCAGGTGATGGGCCGAAACGCCTCCTGGTAAATCGTGGCTGAAATTTGCCAAGAAAGTTTTTGGCTGAAAAATCTCAGTCTCTTAGTTTCTCGTACCCATTTTTTTTCTTCTTTCCTTTTTCTATTTTATTGACTTCCTGTTTTCTTCTTTCTGCTCATCGTATCTCTCTCTCTCTCTCTCTCTCTCTCTCTCTCTCGTTATCTCTCCCCCGTACTTTTATCTCCCCCCACTTTCCACGTCACTGCACCTCTTCCCCGTCACTCGCACCTCTCCCCGTCACTCACACCTTTCCCCATCACTCGTACCTCTCCACCATTACTCACACCTCTTCCCGGCACTCGCACCTCTTCACCGTCACTCGCACCTCTTCCCCATCACTCGCACCTCTTCCCCGTCACTCGCACCTCTCCCCCGTCACTCGTCACTCGCACCTCTCCCCCATCACTCACACCTCTCCCCGTTACTCACACCTCTCCCCGTCACTCGCACGTCTCCCCGTCACTCGCACCTCTCCCCGTCACTCACACCTTTCCCCGTCACTCACCTCTCCATTACTCGCACCTCTTCCCGTCACTCCCTCTACCTGTCACTGCACCTCTCCCCGTCACTGCACGTCTCTGTCACTGCACGTCTCCCCCGTCACTCGCACCTCTCCCCGCTTACCTCTCACTCTCCCAAGGCTTCCCTGTATTACTAATATCAGGCTCCCCTCGCCTTGTTTGCATATGACGCTTTTTTTAGTCACTCCAATATCTCCGGAGCCTCCTCCCCATCCCAATTTCTCTCTCTCGCCCTTTATCGCCCTCTGCCTCTATTCCCTTTCCTCCTTTCCCCTTTATCTCTTCCATTTCACTCTCCCAGCCGTTCTGCTTCCCCCTTTTGCCCTGCAGGACCGGGTAATTACATTTACAAGGAAGTAAGAAAACGGATTTCAAGTGTAATGTTTATATTTCATTGACTTAAAAAAAATAAATAAAAATGAAGGTGAGGAATGGAGCAGCGTGTATCGTGCCTCGGTGACACCAGGAAGTACACATACAACGGCAGGTCTGGTATCTGAAACACGGGGGGGGGGGGTTGTTCTGGTGTGGGCGTCATCACACTGCATGGAAGACAACTGAGTCCTTCTGGTACGTACACACACACACACACACACACACAAAACATTTACCGCAAAATGTAGGTATGAGTGTGTATGTATTCGTCTGTTAATATGGTGGCGTGTGTGCGTGCGTGCGTGTGTGCGACCATGCATATGTGAGTGTGGGTGGGTAGGTGTGCATGTGTGCTTGCGCATGTCTGTGTATGCACTGCGTGCGTGTGCATATATATATTCAAGCATTTTCCAGCTTAGTGCAGGGGAAACAAGACCAAATACACACACACATTCTCCCTTCATTGGCTGTCGATCATTTATTTTTATCGTTGTAATAGATGTTCTGCTATAGCATTCCCCTTCCACAAAACAAGGTATCCCTCTGGTTTACCCCGGTCATATATATATATATATATATATATATATATATATATATATATATACCTTCCATGAATGTCTTTTCCCATTTGTTAATCTTGTAAAACGACAATCTGAGGAGCGTCACAAGGCAAGTCAGTGTCTCCACTCTGATACCCAGGTTACCTCTAAGACGTTTACCCCCAAGAAAAGTCAAGCGAGACAATTGTCCAATTTACAAGACAATTACAGTTTAATTAGTTTTGCCTTCAGGGTGAACACTGTCGACTAACACCGCCTCACTTCAGGTTGCGTTCTTAGTCCCGAGGATTTTTATCATGGCATGCAGCCCTCTTTTGTTAAGTGTATTCATAGTTGTCATTATTTGTGTGTTTTATATACGGTGGCTGTAGCGTCACTTACTGGTTATTTTTACGGCTCCACCACATGTAGCGGTTGTGGCATAATGCACAAGTTATAATTTCATCACTCATAGTCATGGTTCAGGCATCACTTATATGGTGAAACAACAACACCCTATTAATGCTGGTTCTCACATTACACTTCAAGCCTCAACTACAGAACCCTGTTATAAGTTATAGTTACTCATCAGTAACTGATTAAGATGTTATAATAACACTGAGAGATCAAGACAATGGTTATCATCCCTATTACAAGTCACAGAGATAATGCTACCTCTATAACTATAACGTTACAGACAACGGTCATTATCTGATGACTTACCAGCGACAACTCACTTTAATATTGTACAAATTACAGAAATAACTTCATCATAAAAATGGCATTCAGTAATCTTACACATATTGTAACACCTTGAGTAAGATGGCCATTGTATATAAAAAGGTTAGCACAACGTACTCGAGGGATTAAGACACCGCACTTAAGAGAGATTATTATTGTACTCAAGGGGTCCAGATGAGACAGTCAATAGAGGCTCTTTCATTTTACTCAAGGCTGGCATCGCACTAATTTTATTCAGTGGGGGTAGCATCGTCATTGTATACACGGGGTTAAGCCATCGCACTCAAAGGAGCTCATTCATCGGGTACTAAGGGATTGAGAACTTAACCCACAAGAGGCTAACTCACTGCCCTCAACTCGCAATGAAGAGAGGTTAAGTCATCACTCTCAACCAATCACTGACGGTATTATCCTCACATCATAACTTCCCGACATTACAATCACAGTATTATTTCCTTCTGTGCATATTGCTAGTCCCTGTAACACGTCTCAGAATGATCGACCCTGCGCGACCCGGTGTTTGGTGCTGCTGAGTACTGTATAAAGGGGTTATATCCTCGTCAGTCATTGTAATGGTGTTCCCTCATCGTTTACAAGTTTTAATGACAACTCCTGCTTCGTTTATTTTCAGGGGATGATTTTCACTCCTCTTGACTTTGAGGATAACGGTGAGAAGAGTTGGCCGCTGTGTTGATATACTGAGAAACTTGTTATGATTTAGTAGGTATAGAGTTCACTGTGTGTTAAGCCGATCATCTCTGCTACCAAACGAACACACACACACACACACACACACACACACACACAATACATAAATATAGACAGACTAAGAGCAGACAAACCGCCGGACGGACAGACACACAGACAGACAGAGGAGCGGAAATCAAACAGGTCGGACCAAAAACCGCTCTTTAACTCCTCAAACCCTGGCGTTAATCCACCGTCAGCGTAAAATTCATAAAATTCAGGGATATTTCACCTTCCAAGAAATTCCTTTTCTCGTTATACCTTAATCAAGTTTGAACGTAAATGGTGTTTGCCCAATTAGTGAAAGCTGAGCAATATTTTATTACCAAAACGGCAGCGTGTGGACCTAGAGGGAAAAACACAAGGAAAAAAGATGATAAACGGAGTGGATGGAAACATGAGGAGACGATGATACGATCAGTCGAGAGTTGAGATTTTTTAACCAACAAAGTGGCTTTTTGGGCGTCGCTAGCCAGGGGAGGTGTAGGGGGGGAGGGGGGGTGGGGCGGAGATGTACGCGGGTGACAAGTAAAAGGGAGTCTGGCCAGTAAAGGGGTAGTGTGACTAGCAAGGGGGAAGGATGACCAGTAAGGGGGGTAGTGTGACTAGCAAGAGGCGAGGATGACCCCCCACCATCACCCTCACCATCAACCCCACCACCAGCCTCAGGAGGTGATCATACTGAAATACCATGAAACTTACACACGATAAAAAAAAAACAAGATATATTACCAAGGGCTTAAATAATATGTGTACATGTCCAGAGTAATTATGAATAAGAGAAAAATTATAGTGAAAGCGAAAAAATCTGGGTAAAAGGAGAATAAGCAAAAAATAAATAAATAATAAACACACAACAAAGATACTGAATAGTGTTGGGCAACAGTTAAAGAAAGACCAGACACTCGGTCAGCAGTGACGCTCGACTGTTAGTGAAGGGCGGGCAGAAAACAGGAAGTGATTTTACTGGGAACTGGAAACAGAGCTCAGCACACACGCACACACACGCACACACTCAACACACACTCTCTCCCTCTCTCTCACTCTTAAACTACAAAAAAATAAAAGGCAATTACTTAGCTTTTTTTCTTAACTCCTTGTGAGGTAACCAAACGCCTACTCTCTTGGGTACGATGCCTTAACTTCGAATATGATGAATAATTCCCTTCAGTAAGATGGCACTGTACTCTGGGGCTCAAGTCATCGTACTCATGGAATTAAGTCATTGTACTTATGGGATTAAGTCAACGTACGGTACTCAAGAGATTAACCGGTTTAAGAATAGAGGTCTGAGGTCCCACACCAACGATAATTTCTAATCAACTGCGTACTAATAAGGTAAAATAAGTTAGTATTAATGGCAATGTGACCGATGTCTCATGTAAAGCTACAACCAAAATTCCCTCGACACTTGACGATAAGTGGCACCTACATGTGAGTCGCATAACGTGATCGGTCGATAGCTGGTGATCGCTGTTCTTCATTACTGTACACATCAAGTCAGAATAATAACAAAAACAACATTACATAATACAAAGAAAAATCGAAGTAAATAGGTGTTAGACTCTATACTCCCTTACCGACATGACCCTCGTGTAGATGCCAGACTCTGCCAAAAGTATCCAAGAAATTATGTCCCCAATTGTACAGTACACGATAACTCCTGAAGTATAAGGACTGCTCAACCCCACAACAACAACACACACACACACACACACACACACACACACACACACACACACACACACACACACACACACACACACACACACACACACACACACACACACACACACCTTCTCCATCTCTAACATACTTCAAACTTACAGAGCCAGAAAGTCATCTGACCAAAGCTCGGTTGGCTCGCATTGGCAGTGATATAAATAATTTGTGTTTAGATAGGGACTGATTGCCATGTGTTATTAAAGGGCGGATGTTGGAGGCTCACTGAGGCTGAAATATACTATATCTTCTTGATGTATGAAAATGTAAACGTTGTGTGGGGTCCTACCTATTGATCCTGACTCTGATGAACTACCTCAACTCGGTAACTGTTAACCTGGTATGTCTTTGTTACACACGAACTACATTGATTCTTATTTCGGTCATGAAAAACCTGAACGAAATTTATCAGGTCATTTCGGGTGGGGTACATAAGAGACTGCTATATGGACAGGGGAGGAGGGCGGAGTCCCCTTTGCCCTCCTTTAAAAACTCATAAATTTAACGGGTTTAAGTATGATGCTCTCTCCCTCCTTTTTCGTATGTTTGTATAAATGACTATACTGTGTGTGTGTGTGTGTGTGTGTGTGTGTGTGTGTGTGTGTGTGTGTGTGTGTATTTATTTTATATGCATATTATATATGCATCCCCTAATCTCACTACCCGCCCCGTTGCTAGCTAAGTCGTGCTTCAGTATACGGATGAAAGACCCGCCAAGTAGGCTTTGACCACAGTCATGTTGCCAGTGACATTATCGCCACTGGGCTTAGCACCTCCCCTTGCTCCACTCCCATTCTCTTATTGTTTGGGCTTTCTCTTCCCTGTTTATAAGCTTCTGATTACCTCCTTTGTCATCCTCTTACCTTTCATATCTTGTTTTGTGTTGCTCTCATATATTTTTATCATTAATCTAATATGAAAATTGGGTAATTACTGAGAGAAAATTACCCAGGGATTCTTGCCCATAGATTCGATTAATGGATCGGCTCCCCTCTATGTCCTGCGTGTCGTAGGACATCTAATAGGATGGGAGGACCTCTTTCCCGGGTATTACATCCCTGCAAAGGAACGGTAGCCTCGGAAGTGGGTGGAGTCCCCATGACCACAGTTGGTAAACTCAACGACAGGTGTGAAGGGGAGAGGAAACGACAGAGGTGAGAATGAGAAACATAAAAGAATGAAAGTGGCTGATACCTTTATGAAGAAATACGCTAGCGTAAACATTACTCCTAAGAAAGAAGGGAAGGCAAAAGTTAAAAAAAGATGGTGAGGTAAGTAAAATAATTAAAGATGAGGGAGAATTTATGATCAAAGTGGTGTAGAAAAATTTTCATGGATGCTTGGAAAAGCGGGCGAATATCAGATGGTCGGAGTAAGGCTGCAATTGTCTCCTGAGATAATAGCAGAGGCAGAAAGAATGTGTCTAAGAACCTTGAATAAGTAAGCCAAGTGAGTATAGTGAGTAAGGTATATGGTGGGTTACTGAGCTCAATAAGACATGTGTATGACAAGGTAAATACTGATGCCTCGTGAGAACACTGACCTTTTAAGAACACAAAGGGTGTTGGGAGTGGGTTATGACGGGAGTAAGACATATGTAAGAATGAACGTTGGGTGAAAATGCTTTAAAATAACTGGACCAGCGTGATAAGAGCGTGTAATGTCACCATGGTTATTAAATGTTTTTACGGGTGGAAAAAGGCAAGAAATTTAAGAAAGATGCGAGACTGGAATGTAAGTGAGACAGTTATAAACAGTAAAAGCTGTGAGTGCTAATATAATGTGGGCACTATTGAGACGCTGGCCGAGTCTGAAGGTGTTGAAATAGTGTGATGAAGTTTGTAGGGATTACTGTTATTATATAAGTATATTCTGGACAGATCAGACCTATGGTGACCGAAAGAGAAGACCAAACACAGTGCAATGTCACAATGGACGGAGATGCGGTATTTCAGTATTTGGAAACAATCTTAAAAAATACAGAAAAAAACGAGAATATACCGAGAGTAATGTAAGGAAGAGGAAGAACCCTAGAACAGTTAATAACTGAGAAGAATTAGAAGGCAGAATATCCACTGAGACAGTGTTCGGGAGGAATGATATAACAAGACTAGCAACAATAGTGATGTATACAGTTTATATATTATTAAAGAAGTTTGGGAGTGTAGGTAAGATGAACTGTACTTTGTTTAGTATGTGAGTATGGTCTCTCTCTCTCTCTCTCTCTCTCTCTCTCTCTCTCTCTCTCTCTCTCTCTACATGTCTTGTATCATTTCTTCCCCCTACACATTTCTTGTTTCTCTTTGATCCGCCACACAGAAAACTGGGAGTGGAGGAAAGATAACAGATACCTAGGTAGATCATCAGGCAATAGATATATAAACACGTTACTAATCACCTGTCAATCAATAGATACCCTGATAGATGCACAGGTAGATAATCACCTTTAATTAATAGTAGATACCCCGAGGACTAGTATCAAAGCTTCAACAATTACATAGTTATTAATCAAAAGATAATTAAACAAGCAAATCAAATGACTCTCACTGCATCCTTAGGGCTCTTTAACATACATACTCGACATTTAACACCCAGGTGCAATAATAATGATGCAAGCTCAAAGGGCAAGGATGAGAAGGTCAGTGAGCCAACACGGGGGCTTGACGGGGCGTGGTGTATAGCCCTTGGTAACGGAGTCTCTTATTGGTCATCTCTCTCTTGATATGAAATTCATTTGATTTTCCGCTATAATTTCAGTGCCATTATCTTACCCACACAATTCTCCACTTAATCTATTCTATCACCTTTATCACCTGTTCCCCTTCGTCATATTTTTTTAATCATTTTCACTCTCCTCTTTAAGCTCCTCTCCCTAGTTCCCCTTCCCTCATAATGCCTCTCTCTCCTCCCTCGTTCTGCCTCCCTGTCATTCTCGCCCTCCCACGCTCGATTATCGAGTTATATTCCCTTTCTCTTTTGGACATCGGATAAAGTGCTTTTTTTCACAGCTTCTCTCTCCCTCTCTGTCTTTCTTTCTTTCTTTCTTTCTTTCTTTCTTTCTTTCTTTCTTTATTTCTTTCTTTCTTCTTATACCTCTTCTTTTTCTTAATTTCTTTCATCCTTACTTCTGTCTTCTACTGCCTCCCCTTCTCTTCCATCCTATCATTACAATCTATCCTCCCTTCCACATATTTATTCCTTCCCCTCTTCCCAAAATCATCAATCTACCATCCTTTCCTGTATTACTATCACGTTTTCCCTCACCCCCTCCCGGTCACCCGTTGGTACAGGCAGGTAGAGGGACACACACACACACACACACACACACACACACACACACACACACACACACACATCAATACACATATATATATATATATATATATATTATATAGAGATATATATATTGAGCATATATATATATATATATATATATATATATATATATATATATATATATATATATAGTTCCATCTCAGCTCTTTTAAACAAAGTTACCCAGCAAATAAACGACCATTAACAGGAGGAACCGTGGTCTTTAGCTGGGGTAAGTTTTAGCTGGGGTGTGTCTTAGCTGGGGTGTCTTAGCTGAGGGGTGTCTTAGCTGGAGGGGTGTCTTCGGTTAGAGGTTTCTTAGCTTGAGGTGTCTTAACTGGGGATGAAGGAAGGTGTCTTAGCTGGGGGGATGTCTTAGCTGAGGTTGTCTAGCTGGGGTGCCTTAGCTGGGGGGTGCCCGAACTTGTAGGTGTCTTCTGGTTAGGAGGCTCTAGCTGGGGGGTGTCTTAACTGGGGGATGTCTTAGTTGGAGGTTGTCTTAGCTAGAGTGTCGTAGCTTGGGGTTTCTTGTTGGTAGTTAGGTGTCCTAGCTGGGAGTGAAAATCCCAGCTGAGCAAAATTAGCTGGAGTTAGTGTCCTAGCTGGGAGTTTAGCGTCCTAGCTTGAGTTAGGTGTCTTAGCTGGTTAGGTGTCCTACCTGGGAGCCAGTCCTAGCTGGGAGCAGGTCCTGGCTGGAGCAAAACCAGCCGGGGAGTTAGGTGTCCTGGCTGGGGATAAAAGTCCTTAGCTGGAGTTAGGTGTCCTGGCTGGGAGGCTAGGTGTCCTAGCTGGGAGCGGGGTGTCCTGGCTGGGAGTTAGGTGTCCTAGCTGGGAGTTAGGTGTCCCAATGGGGTTAGTGTCCCAGCTGGGAGTTAGGTGTCCTGGTTGGGAGTTAGTGTCCAGCTGTATGGGGTGTCCTGGCTGGAGTTAGGTGTCCTAGCTGGGAATAAAAGTCCTTACAGGTTAGGTGTCTTAGCTGGGAGCGGAAGTCCCGGAAGCTGGGAGTTGAGGTCAGCTGGGAGTTTAGCGTCCTAGCTGGGAGTTAGGTGGTCCTGGCTGGGAGCAAAACCAGCTGGGAGTTAGTGGGCCCCGGTCAAGGTGTCTTAGCTGGAGTTAGGTGTCCGGCTGGGAGTTAGGTGTCCTAGCTGGGAGTTAGTGTCCTGGCTGGGAGTTAGGTGTGTCCTAGCTGAGCAGGTGTCCTGGCTGGGAGTGTCTTAGCTGGCTAGGTCCTACCTGGGAGTTTATAAAGGTCCTAGCTGGGAGTTAGGTGTCCTGGGCTGGGAGTTAGGTGTCCTAGCTGGTTAAAAGGTCCTAGCTGGGAGCAGTGTCCGTCAGAGTAAGTGTTTTAGCTGGATAGTCCCAGCTGTGGTTAGTGTCTTAGCCTGGGAGGGTGTGCTTTAGCTGAGCCATTGGGAGTAAGGTGCTTTAGCTGGGAGTTTCTGGTGTCTTAGTTGGGAGTTTGGTGTCTTAGCTGGAGGTGTCTTAGCTAAGAGGGTGTCTAAGCTTTTGGGAGGTGTCTAAGCTGAGGTTCATGCCTGGAGTGTTCAAGCTGGGAGGTGTCTTAGCTGGAGTACCAGCTGGAGGTCTTGTTTGGGAGGTGTCTTAATGAGTGTCTGAAGATGAGGCTCCAGCTGGAGGTGTCTAAGCTGGGAAGTGTCTAAGCTGGGAAGTGTCTAAGCTAAAGGTGTCTTAGCTGGGAGGTGTCTTAGTTGGGAGGCAGTTCTAGTTGGGAGGCCCAATGGAGGTGTCTTAGCTGGGAGGTGTCTAAGCTGGGAGGTGTCTTAGCTGGAGGTGTCTTAATGGGAGGCCCTGCTTTTTATGTGTCTTAGCTGGGAGGTAAATCTTAGCTGGGAGGTGTCTTGCTTGGGAGGTGTCTTAGCTGGAGGTGTGTCTTAGCTGGGAGGTGTCTAAGCTGAGAAGTTCTAGCTGGGAGGCACCAGCTGGGAGGTGTCTTAGCTGGGAGGCCTTAGCTGGCAGGTGTCTAGCTGGGAGGTGTCTGTTTGGTGTCTTAGTTGGGAGGTGTTTGGGAGGTGTCTTAGCTGGGAGGTGTCTTAGTTGGGAGGTCCTAGTTGGAGGTCTTAGCTGGTGCCCAGCTGGAGGCTGAGGTCTTAGCTGGAGGTGTCTTAGCTGGGAGGCCCCAGCTTGGGAGGTGCCCAGCTGGGAGGTGTCTTAGCTGGAGGTGTCTTAGCTGGGAGGTGTCTTAGCTGGGAGGTGTCTGGGAGGTGTCTTAGCTTGGAAAAGCTCAGCTGGAAGTCTTTAGCTGGGAGGTCTAGCCGGTGGGATGTCTTAGTTGGGAGGTGTTCATTGGAGGTGTCTTAGCTGGAGGTGTCTTAGCTGAGGTGTCTGCTTTCTGGGAGGTAGTCCTTTAGCTGGGAGTATCCTTAGCTGGGAGGCACCAAGTTTGGAAAAGTCTTAGCTGAGGTGCTTTAGCTGGGAGGTGTCTTAGCTAAGCCTGCTTGGAGGTGTCTTAGCTGGGAGGTGTCTGCTGGGAGGTGTCTTAGCTGAGGTGTCTTAATGGGAGGTAAGTTCTAAGCTGGAGGTGTCTTAGCTGAGGTCTTAGTTTGGAGGTAATCTTAGCTGAGGTGTCTGCTTGGAAAAGTCTTAGCTGGGTGTCTAAGCTGGAGGTGGTCTTAGCTGGGAGGTGTCTGACAGAGAATAAAATCAATAATTAAAACCCAATATACATAGAGCAATAAAATAAAACAAACTTGATCTAAAACTACAGTTTATGGAGATGTTCACAGAGATTAGTCTGTTGGGGGAGATTAGTCTATTAATCATTAGGGAAGATTAGTCTATTGGTATATAATAGTCTCATTAGAGAGATTAGTCTATTAGAGAGATTAGTCTATTGGGGAGATTAAATTCATTGGGGAGATTAAATTATTGGGGAGATTAGGGAGATTATCTCATTGGGGGAGATTAGTCTATTAGGATAAATTAGTCTATTTGGGAGATTAGTCTATTACGGGAGATTAGGCTAATAGGGGAGATTTGTGTTACGGGAGAATAGTATATTAGGGCAGATTAGTTCACAGATATATAGTCTATTGGGGAGATAGTTATGAGTGAGATAGTTCATTAGGGAGATAGATAGTCTATTAGAACAGATAGATAGTCTATTAGGGGAGATAGATAGTCTATTAGAACAGATAGATATCATAGATAGATAGTCTATTGTAGTTAGATATAGTCTATTAGGGTAATCATTAGGGGAATTAGTCTGTCAGATTATGAATTTAAATACATATCGATTTCTAAGACAATAAAACAAACGATGCGTCAGATAAAGTGTTAACAAGCCTTATAGTGTAAAATATTCACTAAATTCTTCACCAAGCAGCGATAATACGGAGTTGTTGTTGTTGTTGATTTTTTGCTTTGTTTTCATATACAGGCAAGAGTCAGTCACCCGTACACAGCCACGAGGAACTGTTATATTATACAGAATCATCTAGTGAACAAAACATCATTAAATCCCAATAGCTGAAGTGAAAACGTGGAGGAGAAATAACAAAAATTCTAACCAAATCTAAACAGAAATTAAAATATTTGATCATGTGCACTATCTCACGCAGGAGCAGCACCACACACACACACACACACACACACACACACACACACACACACACACACACACAAACCAGTAGACACAACACCTAAAACCCAGGGGAAAACACGACCAAGAATAGCGGCAGCAAGCTCAGGGAGACTTAGAGCAAACTGCATAATAAAAACAGCAGCGAGTCTCGTCAGGATTAATACCAGTTTGGGGCCAAAATTTCCCGGATGCTTTTGGTAAATATCTGGTATCTACTTGTGGGTCAAACATGTGCAGTATCTTGGTTTAAAGTTGGTGATCGCGGCTTTTCATTGTAAGTTACGTCGAAATGCCAACAAGAAAAAGTTACATATGCACAGGTGGAGGCAGGAGCAGCAGTAGGTACACTATGGTACAGTGGTGGAGGCAGCAGCAGCAGCACTATGGTACAGTGGTGGAGGCAGCAGCAGCAGCAGGTACACTATGGTACAGTGGTGGAGGCAGCAGCAGCAGCAGGCGGTACAGTGGTGGAGGCAATAGCAGCAGCAGGTACACTATGGTACAGTGGTGGAGGCAATAGCAGCAGCAGGTACACTATGGTACAGTGGTGGAGGCAATAGCAGCAGCAGGTACACTATGGTACAGTGGTGGAGGCAATAGCAGCAGCAAGTACACTATGGTACAGTGGTGGAGGCAATAGCAGCAGCAGGTACACTATGGTACGGTGGTGGAGGCAATAGCAGCAGCAGGTACACTATGGTACAGTGGTGGAGGCAATAGCAGCAGCAGGTACACTATGGTACGGTGGTGGAGGCAATAGCAGCAGCAAGTACACTATGGTACAGTGGAGGACAGCATCTTCCGTGAGGGGTCCAGCATCATCAGTTCCCAGTTTCGACATTTTAATTAATGTTCAATGTGGCCATAATGTGTAGAGTCACGCAACCTTGTTTCTGACCTCCCGTGACCTTCTGACCCGGCCTTCTTGTTGTTGGCTCTCGCTATGTTCTTGTCTGACACATTCGTCAAGCTTAGCAAGTCGTCGGGTCACACCACAGCGTTATAGGACTTGAGTCAAAGGTAACCTCCAAACCTATTTATAAACTCTTAGTGTTTTTGTAGCTACTATTCACAAGATGGATGAACACTGGAAACAAATTTCCTTGTATTGTTTCAGTGTAAAGCCATTTTTTCTAATAACGCTGTTGATAAATATTTCTTAAATGAACCGTAGGCCCAGGGTGAGGTCACACGCGGTAATCGAGAACAATAACAAGGGGCCCACGAGGCTTTAATGTCCATTACAAGTGGGAGTGGTTGATGTCCGACACTATCTGTCAAAGGAACCATTCCTACAGTGTTTCAACAAAACAGAGCAGCAGGTTATGGCAATTTTCTTTTCTTCATTTTAGTACCAGCAATCATACTGGATGGTGTACATTGCTGTCAGACAAATGTTGAAACATCCAAGGAAAATTTCTGGTAAGTTTCAATAAAATCGAAGAAGTAGGTTATTACTTGTCGAAAATGTGACGTGTGATTACAGACGACACAGCCGACCACAGCAACAGCCGAGGTGGACCAACAAGGCGAGATAACGGCGAGCGACCGGGTCGTCCATGAAGCTGACAAGGAAAATGTTTGTTTCATTCACCATAATTTCCTTACATATGACGATATAAAGAGGCCGAGAGAATTATCATTTCCCTTTTTAATATACTTTAACTTCCATTAGTCTCTTCAAACACATTTTTCATTAAGTGTATCCAAGTTAATTATCAATAATAGTCAGTATTGCCTTATTGATCAGTTAAATTCATACATGTAAACAAAAATATTTGTTAAAAATTAAAATAAGTGAAGAAACTTCAGTCATTTACATCTGTGCTTTATTCAACATCATCTATGCTTTAATTATTATTTTTTTTACATGATGACCAAATATTGTACACCTTCAGCCACCATGTATTGCAGTGCTGATGAAATACAATGACACCTCTGAATAAATAAAATTTCATTGTGCAAAAGCTTAATATCGGTCTAGGCCTCTATACCCTCGTGCCAGTCTGGGATGGATCAATCGTGTATATACCTGTATTGTGTTTAAGTCAAGTTTGTACCATGGCATACAGGTCAGACTTTTGTTTTTGCACTATTGTCTCATACATCAGCCATGCTGGGCGGGTGTGAAGTGTAAAATGTGGCCAACCAGCACTTGAAGGACAACTCTACAGGAAGACTTCCTCCTTAACAGACACCCGCGGGTTTCATGCAAAATAAAAATAAAAATAAATAAATAAATAAATAAAACAGCACATATATTCATATTTCTTTTGAACAATATATGAAACCCGCGAGTGTTTGTTAAGGAGGAAGTCTTCCACTAGTGTTGTCCTTCAGGTGTTAGTTGGCCACATTTCACACTTCTCTGACCTCCAGGAAGCATCTCAGGCAGCTTGGGATGCTTCCAGGTCACACTGTCCAGGACATAGATTTTTCAAAGTAAAAATTTTCTTCGTAACGAATGTTGACGGGGGGAAAACATTGATGTCTTACATTTTAACCCAACGCTGCTTTTTAATCTGGGGCCACAAATTGCTACCCGACCCACGATCAAGAATGACACTAATATATTTGGTATTCATCTTTGATATACTCTATCCAATTACACGTGACCTTGGACGCCTCATGTGCCCAGTGAACTAGACCACGACACGCTGCCGGGACAAAATGCTTTCTGACTAATGACCTCCATTTTACAAATAACGACAGAGTCGTTAAGTCAGACTAATTTTTGTCACTCGGCGCTGTAATTACGTCCAGACTATATATCCCCGAGCCTCGTTAGGTGCGGTTATGTTGTTATTATATACACCCCTCCTAGCCCCCCATCCCCTCCACACACACTCCTGGCCCCCCCACCCCCTCCACACACACCCTGGCCCCCACCCTCCACACACACTGGCCCCACCCCCTCCACACACACACCCCTGGCCCCCCACCCCTTCCACACACACACCCCCTGGCCCCCACCCACACACTGTCCCCATCACACACACACCCTGGCCCCCATCCCTCCACACACACACACTCCTGACCCCCACCCCTCCACACACACCTGGCCCCCCATCCCTCCACACACACCCTGGCCCCCCATCCCTCCACACACACTCTGTCCCACACACAGTCCTGGTCCCCCACCCCTCCACACATGCTCCTGGCCCCATCCCTCCACAAACACTCCTGGCCCCCCACCCCTCCACACACACTCCTGGCCCCCCAACCCCTCCACACAGTCCTGGTCCCCCACCCCTCCACACACTCCCTGGCCCCCACTCCACACACACTCTTGGCCCCCACCCTCCACACACACCCTGGCCCCCACCCCTTCCACACACACACCCTGGCCCCCCACCCTCCACACACACCCTGTCCCTCATCCCCTCCACACACACACACCCTGGCCCCATCCCTCCACACACACACACTCCTGACCCCCCCACCTCCACACATACTCCTGGCCCCCCATCCCTCCACAAACACCCTGTCCCCCACCCCCTCCACACACACCCCTGGCCCCCATCCCTCCACACACACACACCCTGACCCCACCCCTCCACACATACCCTGGCCCCCATCCCTCCACAAACACTCCTGGCCCCCATCCCCTCCACAAACACTCCTGGCCCCCATCCTCCACAAACACTCCCCCCCATCCCTCCACAAACACTCCTGGCCCCCCCCCTCCACAAACACTCCTGTCCCCCACCTCCTCCTAGCCCCACCCTCTCCTGCTCATCCTCCTCTCCACACACACACACACACACACACACATACTCCTGGCCTCCCATTATCTCCATCCTTCTCACTCAAAATGCACTCAATGTTAAGCCTGTAAGTTAATTTAGGTGTTACATTTATTAATCATGTTGTTAACTGCGCCGGTCTATACATATTAACTCTGGTGATAAACATACAGTATTAGTTAGCCCGGTGCCGCACTTGCTAACCCCCGGCGTGTTGAGCAAGTCTCCCTGGTGTTAGCGTTGCCGTGCCAGGCCTCAGTTATCACACGCTAGTTATCAATTATACCTGCTACGGCACCTTGGATCAACCCGCAGATGAATTATCACTCTGGGATAGTAATTTCTGATAATTTGGCTGCAGTGTTTAGATCTATATGCCCTGGAGCGACATACAAGACCTGTATCCCTGTATTGGTAGCTATGTGGTGAGGTGAAACACCATATCCTATTCTGTATAGTTATTAAACGTCAAAAATTTAAATGATACAATCTTCCACACTTAATTTACAAGACCTAATTATATAATCTGAGGAAATGTGGAACTAAGACAACAATAACATTACTTACTTCTGTACTGTATATCTCGACGGTAAATTACGAGTACAGTATTTATTAAGACGAGTCTGCTATAGTCAGATCCTCCAGCGCTGACATCACTAACATAGGTTACCTCAGCTCAGCCAGCCTATGGTGCTGACGTCACTATCGGAGGTACATCAGCTCCGTCCCTGTTGCTGACGTCACGATCAGAGGGTACGTCAGCTCCGTCCCAGTTGTTGACGTCACTATCAGAGGGTACGTCAACTCCGTCCCTGTTGTTGACGTCACTATCAGAGGGTACGTCAACTCCGTCCCTGTTGTTGACGTCACTATCAGAGGATACGTCAGCTCCGTCCCTGTTGTTGACGTCACTATCAGAGGGTACGTCAGCTCCGTCCCTGTTGTTGACGTCACTATCAGAGGGTACATCAGCTCCGTCCCTGTTGTTGACGTCACTATCAGAGGGTACATCAGCTCCGTCCCTGTTGTTGACGTCACTATCAGAGGGTACGTCAGCTCCGTCCCTGTTGCTGACGTCACTATCAGAGGGTACGTCAGCTCCGTCCCTGTTGTTGACGTCACTATCAGAGGGTACGTCAGCTCCAACCCCGGTGCTGACTTTCTCACCAGTCAACGACTTTGTTTTTTTTTCCATTTCCTGCTCTCGGTGCGGCGCCATAACTGTGATGAGGGGTGCCTGCGGTAGACACACAGACAGAGCGACACATTTATCTGTGTCCTGTGCAGCACAGACACCGCCGACGCAGTGTCTAGACGAGGATACAAACATCAACGACAAACAGCTGCTGTTAACCGTCATGGTAGTGAGGCGTATTAAATTCCATGGGGCTAGCCACCCTTGCTGCACCAAAGGTCAATGCTGCACCTCACGATGATGCACCGCACAATGCTGCTATACGGTGGCTACTGGGTTCAGACCTCACCTCCGGTTGTTATTGTTACAGTGTGTAAACAAAACGAAGGTTTTATGTAAATATTTATATCAAATGTTTAGAAACACACACACACACACACACACACACACACACACACACACACACACACACACACACACACACACACACATGACCCTCCCCACATCATTCTCTAAGGGCTGTTGATTCTTGAAGATATTTATGTGGTGCGCAGTAAGCTGTGTCCACACATACAATAAACGTTTGTGAGAAGAGAGCTAAACTTAACATGCTAATGTCATGGTGCATGTGTGCACGTTTGTGTATGTGTGTATGTGAATTTGTGAAGCGGGAAAAATTTATATGATGGTATCAGTGTATGTGTGTGTTCATGCACGTTTACATGTTGACGCCATAGTGTACAGTAAATGCATACATGCTTGTCTATATATGTGTGTACGTGCATATAAGTTTCGGTGTATATACGAGTGTGTAGGTATATGTATTGCATGCGAACTTATGTTTGAGCGTGTAACGGAATGTGTGTGTGTGCATGTGTGAATGTTTACATGCATGTGCGTGTGTATGTGTGCATGTGTACGTGTAAACACACAAACACGCCCACGCGTTTGGGATTATGTAATTGTAAAGATGAGAAGTGTTTATATCTGTTTGCGTATGTATGTATGTATGTATTTATTGTATGTATGTATGTATGTATGTATTTATTGTATGTATGTATGTATGTATGTATGTATGTATGTATGTATATATGTATGTATGTATGTATGTATGTATGTATTTACTGTATGTATGTATGTATGTATGTATTTACTGTATGTATGTATGTATGTATGTATTTACTGTATGTATGTATGTATGTGTATTCATTCAATCATACCTAGTTACACCACCAAGTTACGTCACACACACACACACACACACTTGCATCACTACACAGACTCCAGCTATCAGGAAGAATTAACTCGACACTTCATTAATCCAATTAGTTGAATGAAGAAAGCATCTGTGAAGGCGGACGAGCACCGTAATCTCCAGCGACCCAGAGTTAATTTTTTCCTAATTGTCTCTGATGGGACTAATACAATTCCAAGGACTAATTATTTTAAGCAATTACTCCCTCATTCAAAATTGGAGTCATCAGGGTCATTGATTATTAATGGCTCCAAGAAATGTCACTTTAATTAAAATTTGTAATTATAAAATTCTGCGTAGTGAGGTAATCTTGGCGATTAAGTGTGGTGGAAGATGTTGGCGCGGAGGTAGTTGTAGTATGGGTAGTAGTAGATTAAAGTAGTAGTAGGAGTAGTAGTAGAGTATAGTAGTAGAACTGCGGCTCAACTAATTCAACACATCTAGGGAAGCTACCTAGGTATTAGGATATTTAATATTAAGGTAATAAAATGGCGGCAACGATTTTAAAAGTAGTAGTAGTAGTAGTAGTAAGTTAAAGTAGTAGTAGTAGTAGTAAGTTAAAGTAGTAGTAGTATTTGTAGTAGTAGGTTAAAGACAGCGACCCTTCTTCGACATCAGGATTTTTTATCCCGTGGCCGCATGTCACCGTAACTTAGCTCTCGATGCTGCACACAGGAGGAACGAGAACGACAAGATATGGGCATACGGGAGAGAATTCAGAACGTTGATCAAGACAGCTTCACTCCTCTAGTGATCACAACCTCTGGTGGGATAGGACCAAGTGCAAGATGCTTCTACGCCTGGATGAGATGTCGACTATCCTTCTCTCTCCTTAGGTCGACTTTGCTCTGCCTCAGAGGAACGAGAGCATCGACCCCCAAAGCCGACAACAGTTGCAAATATTGACTATGAGGCAACAGTCACTGACTGCCGCATAGATCTGCGGCTCAACTAACTCAACACAGCTAGGATAGCTACTTGTGTATTAGGATATTTAATATTAAGGTAATAAAATGGTGGCGAAGGTATGGCTATTGGGGGAGGCTGGAGGCCATAAAAAAAGTAGTAGTTGTTGTTGTTTTAACAGATACATCCCCAATACTATCTCACTAAACTAGTCCCATGAACAAGATCACTGTAATGAGAAACATAAAAAAATAACGTCTTCACAATTATGTTACTCACTAAGTTAATGAAAAACATTGAATCTGAACTTAAGATGTATTACTTGCATTGTCCTCCTCTTGAGAGCAGCACGCAACTGCATTAAGCAAATATTAATTTGAAGACCAGCCCATTATCCACATCAATACAATATGTAAACACCGAGAATGAGGTAATTTACTAAATAGAAGTAATATGACGAACAAATATGAGCAGATGTTTGTACGATATTAATAACAATGAACTGCGGGTGCGCCATCCGAGTGAATACAGATCTCGCCTCCCGTCGAAAGGGCTCACTGGTTCGAGCCCGGGCCACCCCTGTTCACCCGGATATGGTGTCCTAAATTTATAATTGAGAAAATTACGGCGGTCGAGTGTTGTGCCGACCACAATGCCTTCCTTATGAACCGAAAAAAAAACTCATGTCTACAGCGTCTGATGGGTGTTGCCAGTTAGACAACAACTAATGTATTGTCTGTTAAGGCAATGGTAGTAAGAGAATCAGAGTTAGCAGGCCCTGTATGAAAGTTCAATCACTGGGTTGTTTCGCAGGTGCGCTAGTAGTTGCTGATGGTTAGAGTTAAACTGCCCTGACTACCGAGAAGTTTTAACCACGCTGTCCTAACTACAAGGTGATCCATTATAAGAGTGAGACTGTCCTCACCGCTTAAATTATATCAGGAAAGTTGGTGCCTAGTTCAGTGGTAAGTCCGCGAGCACTGACCTTATCACCCAGCCAGCACACGCTCTGGGAGAGTCTCCCCACTCCAGCTATCCTGTCCAAACCGCCGAATGATTAGCAATAATACCGTACTAATTGCCACTAGACTAAGAATTAATCCCGCCCTAAATCAACATAATATAGCCAGACCGCTACAGTAAACAAAGGGGCAGCCCAATACCGACCTAATTAACGATAGACGATGGCAATATGATTCTGTTTATACCGTAGCTGTAGCTGTTACCTCTCATTCTATACCGTACTGTACACAAAGGCATCTTACCCCTACACTGAAACATGAACACTAGTGAACAAAATTCGCATAACACTTTCACATCATCTGAAAGGTCAGGGATTGGATCTTAATTTTATATTCTCTGATATTTCTTAGTTTTAAGAGTATTATTTCGTGTTGTTATTCTGACATAATGTGTAACGAAAATTCACGTTTACCAGCAATAAATCAATTACATATCCGACCCAGTAGTAAATTCCAACTATTGCCAAGTGTCGGGGAAATTGTTTCTAGAAGACTTAAAGTATAAAATCAGCGTAACAACTGTTCATCAGTATTTTTGTTGCGAAATTCAAAACAAAGGAGGAATGAAAACGTAGGAAATAATATACATCACTGAAAAAGAAAACGACTACAGGCAGACAACAATGGACTGGCATAGAAGAGTAACAGACTGACAAGGAATATTACTCTCCCAGCCAGCACTAAAACACAGGTTGCTGACTATTTTTCTCTCTATTGTCTATCATACGACTGTTTTTCTTCTTCATTAGTCTAACATAATCGTGCTTTAAATCACCATCAAAAAGACAAGTAGAGTAGATTGAACTTTAACAAAATCCTTCCTCAGTGTAAATCAAGTACTGTATCATTAGGCATATTGTTTACTGGAGGAACCAATTAGATGTTATAGACAAAGAACACGAGAAGTCTTACACGAGGCACGACTGAATGAACAACACCTGTATTACTGAAAAGACTTAGCAAGGTTGTAGCAAGATATAGCTGAAGGAAACACTAGTGATAATTAAACCACACAACACAGCGAATGTTTAAATGGTAGAATATTATCACCTTACCTGGTCGTTAGGTGTTTATTAACTGTTTTAAAGGGTGTATGGAGTAGGAGGGTTGTTAACTACCTGTATCCGTTAGACAAGTGTATAATGCGACTCTGGGGAATAAACCACATGTTACTAATTAAGTCGCGAGTGATCCAGCTCACCTTAATTAGACAGTGTTGGTAATAGCATCAGTCAGCTGGCTCAAGGCTGCTGTGTCAGGCCCGTGTTACCTGCTGCAACACATCATACTAACTACTGCTAATTAGTCTGAATAATACCTCTCTTTGCACACACACACACACACACACACACACACACACACACACACACACACACACACACACACACACACACACACACACACACACACACACACACACACACACACATGTTCATTTTCTTTTCAGAGAATTAATGAGCAAATCCAAATGGGGAGTAATATCTTGTTATCTTTGCATCCACGTGAAATGATGAACCCGAGATGAGATTACATCCCGCGGTCGGCTGTGTGTAGGTGAGTGTGTCTGTAAACGTGACTCTTACATTCCCAGTAAGTCCTCGACTGTATATCAGATTAAGAAAGAATGCAACAGGAATCTTTTTCTAGGTAGAATCTCGAAAGAAGTTGTATGTTTATAGTAAATAAATAACCTTGTAAGTCCATTCTAAGGGTGAAGGGCCACTGTAAAGTTCTCAGTCGCGTTGGGACAGAGAGTAGTCTGGTAACTTCAGCAAATGGCCAGGCAGATGTAACCCTTTAGAGCCCGGTAAGCAGAGGTCACCGTACACACAACAGGCACGAAACACTCTACTGAAGTTGAACAAGTTAATACTCCCAGCCGAAGACAAAACAGTACTCCTCCTCCCATAAATCCGAGGTAGGTATCAGGCCCTAATACACTGAAATTATTAATAAAAGCAGTAACCTACAGCCGTCACATCGTAAATCCGTAATAAGAGAGTTAGTGGCGCTTGTTGAGCTAGTAAACGACCCTTGTTGGTAACATTCATGCACGGGTCGATGAAGCAATTTGTATCTACATTACTACAACAGTTAGCTGAAGACTCACGCTGACTCATGAAACTGCTTCTAAAACTAATTATAATCTGTAGTCTAGACATTTAAATTGTTTTATTAATTAAACTAGAACACTATTGTTAAAACAGTAAACGATATTAGTTGTTCGTTAAGCTGACTAAAACGAGCATCACAGTGTTCAGATTTTACTCTTTAAACCACCTACCTCTAATCATGAACCCAGTCGTCAAAGATGACAAACATAAACTAAACGAGGGTCCAGAAAACTTCACGCATCCTTCGTTAAGCTAAAGAAATCATTCTCGTTCAACCAATATCATACATTTGTTTAAACCAATTTCAACTAATTATATGTTCAGCTTATTTACCCGGTATATTATATATATTTACCTAGACAATCCACTAAACGACGCTCGTTTAACCAATAAACGACGATGTTAAACTTACTGAAACGAGCGACTTGAAATGCAAAACTCAAAATTTACATAGAAACGCAGTTTGCAGTGGGCCGTAAGACGTCATTTTTCATTTTAATCGAAACGCTTTTTATCTTTCTAAGCTTTTTATATGTTGGAATTTCCTCATTATTTTGTGTACATTTATGTTAAAATAGATTTGTATAGGTTTAATGTCAAAGAGATAAGCGGGAGGGAGGGAGGGAGGGTTTGAGGCGCTGATGGACAAACTAACAAGGCTGAACGATAATTTTGGACACAAATAATCAAAGAGGCTTCGCATGGATTTCATTTCATTTCAACAAGTGTACCCCGAAGAGCTTATTTTGCAGTCACACACTCCATGATCTGTCACACGCACTCCTTGATGTCACACACTCCATGATGTCACACGCACTCCTTGATGTCACACACCCCATGATCTGTCACACACACTCCTTGATGTCACACACTCCAGGATCTGTCACACACACCCCAGGATGTTACACACACACTTCAAGTTCTGTCACACACTCGATGGTCTCACACACTCTCACTATAAGCATCATCGAACAAATATTAATTTCTTAATTACTTGTCTCATTTTCCATTGTCTTATAATTATAGTGTACGGGGGCGCAGGTAACCTCTTTTGTGCTGCACCATGAAACACACACACACACACACACACACACACACACACACACACACACACACACACACACACACACACACACACACACACATCGGATATTTTTCTTTGTGGACCGACCGGCTATAACTTGAGGTCCACTTAACACTGTGGTTATAATATACACCAGAGTTCTCCCGTCAGTGAACAACGGTAAAGCTGGTTATCGCCATAAGTCAGTAATCACTGGACAGCTGATTTGGGTCAAAGTTGGTACCGGAATAATAGTCTCATATGAACAAGAAATGCAACGGTTTTGGTGTCAAAATATGCAAACTAGATACTGAATTTGCATATTATTCTTTTCCCAGCGGACCTCACGTGTTCTGTAAATATATATACAGTCTAGTTTTTAACTGTAAATTATCTGATAGCATCTAATAATCTTGGTTCATATGCTAAAAAAGGAATGTTACACTCAATAAAAAAAGGTACTACAACGTTATGTATGGTCAACAGTACTGTAAGGGTCAAAAGCGTGGACACTTTCAACAGACACTAGAAGGAGGTTAGAGGCCTTTATTATGTGATGATACTGTACAGAAGAATGTTAAATGTAAGTTGCACCGATAAGGATACAAATAAATAAACACTAAGATTGACAGAAACAATGACAGATTTAATGGAAAAGTATAAATTACGGAAAATTAGAAACTTTGCCCATATAATTGGGGTACGGGGGAGTGCGGGATGGGTGAATGAAATTAAAGGCTGGTTCCTCAGAGAGACGTAATATCCGGGGAGACTGACAAAGACAACCCGAAAACATTAAGAGTGAAAGACCTTGGTCGCCAGCCTGATGATGACACTTACGACTGAGTGTTCGAGTTGTATCATCTGGGTCAAATCTCCCAGTAGATGACCTAATAATACAACACAAGTCTTGAGACCATAACAGAGTGGGGCACAAATACCTCTCACATAATATATGGCTCAGAAACAAGATCGTTAACAGCCTCCTTTTCATTCAACAACATCCCCGTAATACCAGTCAATAATTTCAGTATTCTCAGCCTTACTATATAACTAACTCTCCTGGAACCACCACATATATAACACTGCAAGGAGACACCCCAAAAATAATGCTTCCTCTTCTGTCACCTTCCATTCTGTATATTACCTCTGCACAACTTCTTAACCAATACAACAACCTTGTCTGTTCCAACAGTGTGATGGGGACAAATAACACTATGCTATAGTTTAAAGCTCTTCGCCTCCATATATGATAATCTATATCGTCACTTTCTCACCCTTACCATCAGAACCATGGTGAGAATGCCAGTTAAAACCAATTAATCAACACACGCCTTATATGCCTCCCCTAGTTCACTACAACGTTCATATATATATATATATATATATATATATATGATTCGTTCAGCTCGTGTCCATTTTCACCACAGATCTGCCACACAAAGCTTTTATTTTTTATTATCTCGGATTTTATACATAACAGCATTATTTGACTACCTGTTCGACGCTCCGTCCCGCCTGCTAATGCACAACTAATATTAAAATTCGTGCACTGAAAATTTCATAGCTTTGTTGAAACTCGGCCAGAGCCCCGCGCTGCATTCCCAGCTAAAAACATATTGTAAGTAGATTACTCAGATAATCCAAGTTGTTGTTGGTTGTGATTTTGAAGCATTTTACTCTGAATTTTTCCCCAGTAAAGCGATTGACAAAAGTGTAACAATTGATGAAACGGGGCCGAATTTATTTGCTCCATCCATCAGATAAAAGATAATCCAACCGAATAAAAAGACCTATAGAATAAATGGAAAAAACCTCAGTAAAATATTTGGAATAGTTTTCAAAAAGTATGTGGCAGTAGAAAGAATGAGAGGTGAAGGCAGATGGCGGGTGAGGATAACACAGGTGAGGGAGGGGCTGCCACTACACGCAGCTTCAACACTGTCAGTATAGTGATCACCTCTATAGGGAACGCGGCGAGGTAAAACGGTAAAGGCCTAACATTTCAACAAAACATCTCTTAGAGGAATCAATTAATGAATCCTTTAGGTTAAGGCGCGTTATACGAACATGTCAAAACACCCCCTCCTTTCTTCATATGTCCAAGTCTCAATAAAAACATCAGATATATAAAATCTACGAATAGCAGCCCAATGTGAACTATATGAGAAAGTGGAAATAGCTTAATTAAGAAAACCAAACATCCGTACACTAGCTGCCTCCGCATACTCTCTTTATTAAGTGCGTTACAATAGTCACACAGTACATCAGCGAGACACAAGTACACGGACACCTGACTATAGTTACTTTTTGGAAATTTTAAAATATAAACACCATTGACATTCGATATATATGTATAAGAAGTTGAATGTCCTTTGGAATATCTGCCAACTTTACAATATATCGAAGAGCCATACAGGAAAAACTGGTCGTTGAATTTTGTGAATATTACAAAGATGGGGGTTGAGAGGGGATGTTTAGTTCATAACAATATCAACGATGGATTCTCAGGGTGAACAAAGATGAATGGCTGAGAGAAAAGTGTTTTGTGTGTGTGTGTGTGTGTGTGTGTGTGTGCGGAGGAAAAGTTGTAAATATGACTGTGTTATCTATTAAAGGTCATGCATGTACCAGTTAGCGCCAATTTCTGTCTATCTCGCATAACAGAGTTTCGTAATAACACTAGATTTTTTTTTATTATAATTCAACAACAGTTTCACCTGCACACACACACACACACACACGAGATGACAACAGACACCAGGACCTAAAAAAAAAAATCTGTAGCATACCGTGTTGTGGGTGTCAAGAGTAGGTGATCGCCGCCACTGCCTCACCACAGAGAGAAGACTGCATGTTGGCTCTATTATGCCGAGACTAAAAAAGTGATGATACTCTGGTAATTTTGAAGGAAAGTTGAACAAAAAATAAAATACAAAGCCACACGATATCTTGACTGATCGTTCTTGGTGACATATATATTTTGCGTTTACTTTCCACTAGCATTTTGTTCTTTATGGTTACGAGAGACCATGTTTGAAAAGATCCACACAAAAATTACTAAACATTTCACAAAAAATATTCCAACAGGTGTGTTTTACAGTTTGTTGCGTGTATATTGTATGCAGTATGTGAAAAATAAACTTATGAGAGAGAGAGAGAGAGAGAGAGAGAGAGAGAGAGAGAGAGAGAGAGGATGAGACAGAGAGGAGACCATGGTATCACAAGAGCGTACATCTGGGAAACAACTTGGGGGAGGAAGTTTCAGCAAAAAATAAACACTGAGTTTATATGAAAATACGAGACTTTACGAAAAATACTAATTTGTATGAAAAGTGCGGGAATTTGCATGAAAATTGAGGAACATTGTACAAAAACATGCTAGACTGCATGAAAAATGCGAAAATTTTTATAAAAAATGTACACGTATCTGAAGAAAAGGCGAGTTTGCAAGATTTACCGGAGCTTTGAAAAATATCAGGGTTCAGATATAAGATGCAGAACTAGAGTGATGAAAAAAGCGGCATCTATGATAAAGAAAGGGTATTTGAAAAATGCTTTCAAGACAAAAAAATGCAAAATTTTGAAAAGAAAAACAAAATTGGACGAAAACTGCGGGAATTTGGAGGGTTCCTATTGTTTCTTCTTCACATAAATAAGTAGGATATTGGCTGAGACATTCAGGAGTTTTGAAAGAAAATGAGGGAAATTGGGAGGAAACTTACAAAGATGAAATTCAAGTGAGGGAAAGCACGATTTTAGCTAAAAAAAAAACCGGAAGCGATTTAGAAGATAGGGCGGTAAGAATGGAACTTCAGTTCGAAAAAAAATGAGAGTTGATTGCAAGAGAGAATACATGGGTGGACACTCCGGGAGTGTTGTTAGTAAAAACTCGGAATTCGATTGCAAAAGCGGGAGTTTAGCTGAAAAAGAGAATATGGAAGCAAAGGGGCCATCGACTGGAATAAAGCTGAAATTTGGTTGAAAATGTGGGAGTCTGGTTGAAAAAGAACGGGAGACAGACACGAAAAAGTGAAAATTCAGGCAGAAAATGTTTCCTTAGTTGTCAAAACAACCGTAAGGTAACTGAAAAAATGGGAGATTGGTTATAATTATAAGAATCTTTGGTTCAGAAAAATATGCGTTTCTTTTTAAAGAAAATATATATTAACCCCAATTTAAGCGAAAACACCAGGCTTATGACCTAAAAATATGAGTTCCGTTAAAATAAATGACTGATAAAATAATTAACAGATTACAAACTTTGCTGGAAAAAATGTGGAGCAGTGAATTAAAAAATAAATAAATAAAATAAAATAAAACGGAGAAAAAAGTTGCAAAAAATCAAGAAATTTGTTTCCCAAACCAACTGATTGGTTGTAGAAAAATATATTGAATCTTATCGCCAGAGAAAATTACACCTTGGTCTAAAAATACCCAGTTGGCAGAGGACTGGAGACTGGTCTTAAATAACAAACATGGTAAAAACTGTAACATAATACCTATATTTATAAAAGCATATACATATAGAGTATATATAAGAAACTCTGGAGAGAGCAGAACAGACTTAGCTGACAAAAACAATCACATACGTACACACACACACACACACACACAAACACACACACACACACACAGAAGATTAAGACAAGTTATATAGACTTACCCCCTAATATAATAACATTAATAATATATAAGATTCCCATATTATGTCTATTAATCTCTTGAGACCACTAAGAAGACTGACGACAAAATTTGGTTATATGACGTAACAGAAGAAATTATATGACGTAACAGATGAAATTAACTGACGTAGCATGATGAATTACGTGATGTAGCAGGCTGAATTACGTGACGTAGCAGGCTGAATTATGTGACGTATAGTAGGCTGAATTATGTGACGTAGCAGACTGAATTATGTGACGTAGCAGGCTGAATTATGTGACGTAGCATGATAAATTAAGTGACGTAGCGGGCTGAATTATGTGACGTAGCAGGCTGAATTATGTGACGTAGCATGATGAATTATGTGACGTAGCATGGTAAATTATGTGACGTATCAAGCTGAACTGTGTGACGTAGCAGGCTGAATTATGTGACGTAGCAGACCGAATTATGTGACGCAGCAGGCTGAATTATGTGACGTAACATGATAAATTATGTGACGTAGCAAGCTGAAATGTGACGTAGCAGGCTGAATTATGTGACGCAGCAGGCTGAATTATGTGACGCAGCAGGCTGAATTATGTGACGTAACATGATAAATTATGTGACGTAGCAAGCTGAAATGTGACGTAGCAAACTGAACTGTGTGACGTAGCAAGCTGAAATATGTGACGTAGCAAGCTGAAATATGTGACGTAGCATGATGAATTACGTGACGTAACAAATTGATTTATATGACGTGGCGTAACTCTGAGTTCTATAACACAATACAAAGTTCAATAAGAGAGTTCTATGACGCAACACATTTCAATTATTTCTAGAAAGTCATTTGAGGCAACGCAGAGTTCTACAGCATAATCTTTAATACATAAGCCTTCTTTCCAGGGTTTGGCGATAAAAGTGTTGTATAAATTACGATATAAGTGTGTTGTATTAATGACGATATAAGAATTGTATAAATGACGATATGTGTTGTATAAATGACGATATTAGTGCTGTATAAATAACGATAAAAGAGTGTTGCATAAATGACGATATAAGAGTTGTATAAATGACGATATACAGTAAGTGTTATATAAATGACGATATAAGAGTGTTGTATAAATGACGATATAAGAGTGTTGTATAAATGACGAGATAAGAGTGTTGTATAAATGACGATATACGTGTTTTATAAATGACGATATAAGAGTGTTGTATAAATGACGATATAAGAGTGTTGTATAAATGACGATATACGTGTTGTATAAATGACGATATACGTGTTGTATAAGTGACGATATACGCGTTTTATATATGACCATATAAGAGTTTTTTAATATAAACGTTTATAATGTGTCAAAGAGTTGTGTGGTGTAACGTAGAGAGCTGTAAGGTTTGTGGTGTCACATATTGAGTTACATGAAGTTACCATAGCTGTGTGACGTAACACTCAGCTGTATCAAACAAAAGCTAAATGTGGAATGACATAATTTTCTTTCTTAAGACTCATTATGTAGTAAAATTATATGCCGTGACAACGTACTATGACGTAAGAGTTCTTTTGTATAGTTAACTTCTATAATGCAACTACGTCTTATTCTAAAGCAAAGTTGTGACGTAACGCTGTCCTAAACTGCAGCAGTCCTGAGATAAAACGATGACCGAGTGTAACAAAGTGCAGTAATATAACACACTGAGCTCGACCACGACACCCGAGACGTCTAAGGTTGTATGTATTTGTTTTCGCTTGAATTCCTGTCTCTCCTGGCAGTCTGATCCAGCTCGGTGGTGGTGACTACTGTAACTGTTTATAGAAATCATTTGTTTGTTCTCATCATTCTTAAGTGTAATTCTTCATAAGTGGCAAGGCTCCCTGTAGTTAATACCATACCATACTATCATACCATACCATACTATCATACCATACCATACTATCATACCATACCATGTCATGCCATACCATATACAGAGACGCCTCGACGCGACGCCTGTCCTCATGCCATCTATTGAGCGTAAACAAAGCTAGTGATTTTTTTTTTAATTCTGGTAGGTTTTTACCTCAAAGGAGTGTATATCAGGTTGCCAGGCGTGACGTTTACATGGCGAACGCCGTCGCTCTCCAACAGCGGGTCCGCCAGTAAAATTACGCTGGTCTGTTTTGCACCGTCAGTTAAATGACATCCTCATTAATATGTTAATGATATGTAGTTATGTCAGAGCATGTAACACTTTTTACCCTTTTTCCCCCAAGTGGCACATCTGCTGAATTACAAATAAAGATATCAAACGTGCAAAATCAACACTATTTAAAATGTAACTGATAAGGAGTGAGAGATAAAATGATATGGTCCCCACCTGTAAATTAATGCAGAGAAAATTACACGAGCCCCGTGAATACGAGGAATTTACCCTCTGAGTACAGACCATCGTACTCAAGAGAAGAGGACATTGCATTCAGAGAGTTTAAGACAAAAATACTGGAGGGATTAACTCACTATACTTAAAGGATTTAGATATCTTATTAAGTGGACTAATAATTCATTGTATTCATAAGCTGGCATCGTACTCAGGGGAATAGATCATCGTACTCAAGGGAATTGACCAGCGTATTCATAGGGTAAAAGAACGTACTCGAAGGATTAAGTCAATGTACTCAAGAAGTTTTGATATCTTGCGGACTGGACTAATTCACTGTACTTAGGGGCTGGCATCGTACTCAAAGGGTTATGTTTGGTACTATGACAGGGGCGGTTCCTGGGGAGTCCTTAACCCCCTTTTCATCAGAAAATTCCAATACTTTTTCTTTAATGCAGTATTGTACTCAGGCGTTTTTTGTATAGTAAAAAGTAATTACTACTGACCTCCAAATATCTTCTAATACCAAGTGCACATGACCTCAAAATGCATACTATATAATACACACCGTAATAACCATATACTGTAGTGTATATCGCCCAACATACTAACTGAATATTGTATATCACACCAACTGTATACTGTGTAAATGTTCATTAATCAATGTAAACTGTAAACTACAAACCACACCAACTGTATACTTATAATATACACCACAACCACTGTATAATATATATAATATACACCATACAGTCTGTAAAATGAACACCACCTGCATATCACACACACTACACCATCTGTATATAACAATACACCACCTATATACCACACTACACCACTTGTATACCACACTATACCACCTGTATACCACACACTACACCACCTGCACACCACACATTACACCACGCACTACACCACCTGTATACCACACACTACACCACCTGCACACCACACATTATACCACGAACTACACCACCTGTATACCACACACTACACCACCTGCACACCACACATTACACCACGCACTACACCACCTGTATACCACACACTACACCACCTGCACCACACACTACACCAGCCGCACACCACCTGTATACCACACACCATACACCACCTGCACACCACACATTATACCACGAACTACACCACCTGGCCACACACCACACCACCTGCACACCACACACCATCACCTGTAGCGCCACACACCACACCACCTGGTATACCACACACTACATCACGCTGTAAACCACACACTACACCACCTGTATACCACGCATTACACCACCACCTGCACACCACACATTACACCAATGCACCTTTTACACCACCTGTATACCAGCACACTACACCTGCACACCACATTATCATACCACGCACTACACCACCTGTATACCACACACTACAACACCTGTATACCACGCACTATACCATCTGCACACCACACATTACACCACGCACTACACCACCTGTATACCACACTACACCACCTGGCATACCACACACACTACACAACCTGTAAAACCACATTAACGCCACCACCTGTATACCACACACTCATAATTCACCTGTATACCACGCCGCACACACCACACACTACACCACCTGCACACCACACACACACCACCTGCACACCACACATTACACCACGCACCACACCACCTGTATACCACACTACACCACCTGCATACCACACACTATACAACCTGTAAACCACACACTACAACCACCCAAAACACCACACAACACACCACCTGTATACCACACACCACACCACCTGTAAACCACACACTACACCACCTGTATACCACACATTACACCACGCACCACACCCCACCCTGTATACCACACCACACCACCTGTATACCACACACCACACCACCTGTATACCACACACACACCACCTGTATACCACACTACACCACCTGTATACCACAAACTACATCACCTGTAAACCACACACCACATCGCCCACACACACCACACTACCTGTAAACCAAGACCACACCACTTGTATACCACACACCTTACACCCACCTGTATACCACACACCACACCACCTGTATACCACACATTACACTACCTGTAAACCACACACTCACACCACCTGTATACCACACACCACACCACCTGTATACCACACACTACACCACCTGTATAACACACACTACACCACCTGTATACCACACACTACACCACCTGTATACCACACACTACACCACCTGTATACCAATACACTACACCACCTGTATACCACAGTTGACCACATCACCTGTGAACCACACACTGCATCACCTGTATACCATACTAATTACATCACTCAGAACCACACATCACACCACCTGTATACCACACACATCACTCAGAACCACACACCACATCACCTGTATATACCACACACCACATCACCAGAACCACACACTACACCACCTGTATACCACACACTACATCACCTGTGAACCACACACTACACCACCTGTATACCACACACTACATCACCTGTGAACCACACACTACACCACCTGTATACCACACACTACATCACCTGTGAACCACACACTACATCACCTGTATACCACACACTACACCACCTGTATACCACACACACTACACACCAGTATACCACACACCACACCACCTGTAAACCATAACCACATCACCAGAACCACACACTACATCACCTGTATACCACACACCACATCACCAGAACCACATTAATTACATCACCTGTATACCACACACTCACATCACCTAGAACCACACACTACATCACCTGTATAACACACACTACATCACCAGAACCACACTACATCAACACCTGTATACCACACACCATACATCACCAGAACCACACACTACACCACCTGTATACCACACACACTACATCACCCAGAACTACACACTACACCACCTGTATACCACACACTACATCACTCAGAACCACACACTACACCACCTGTATAACACACACTACATCACCCAGAACCACACACCACATCACCTGTATGTGTACCACACACTACATCACTCAGAACCACACACTACATCACCTGTATACCACACTATCACCTGTGAACCACACTACATCACCTGTATACCACACACCACATCACCTGTAAAACCACACACTACACCACCTGTATACCACACACCATCACCCAAAACCACACTACACCTGTATACCACACACTACATCACCTGTAAACCACACACTACATCACCTGTAACCATTAATTAAGCATCACCCAGAACCACACACTACATCACCTGTATACCACACACTACACCACCTGTATACCACACACTACACCACCTGTAAAACCACACACTACATCACCTGTAAACCACACACTACATCACCTGTGAACCACACACACCACATCACCTGTGAACCACACACCAAGCATCACCTGTATGTCACACACTACACCACCTGTATACCACACACTACACCACCTGTATACCACACACCACATCACCTGTAAAACCACACACTACATCACCCAGAACCACACACTACATCACCAGAGCACACATTACCACATCACCTGTATAATTACACACTACACCTGTATACTACATTAATTAAACCATCTGGGGTATACCACACACTACACCACCTGTATACCACACACACCACACCACCTGTATACCACACACCACATCACCTGTAAACCACACACTACACCACCTGTATACCACGCAATTGCCATCACTGTATACCACACACTACACCACTGGTATACCACACACCACATCACCTGTAAACCACACACTACACCTGTATACCACACACACTACATCACCTGTATAATACACACTACACCACCTGTACACCGCACACACTACACCACCTGTATACCACACACTACATCACCTGTAAACCACACACTACATCACCTGTATACCACACACCACACCACACCCATACCACACACTACACCAATTCGTATACCACACACCACACCACCTGTATACCTCACACACCACCACCTGTATACCACACACACACTACACTGTAAAACCACACACTACATCACCTTGGTATACCACGCACCACACCACCTGTATACCACACACTACATCACCTGTATACCACACACTACATCACCTGTAAACCACACACCACACCACCTGTATACCACACACCACCTGTATATCACACCAAACCATCTGCATACCACACACCACACCACCTGTATACCACACACTACACCACCACCTGTACACCGCACACACTACACCATCTGTATACCACACACTACATCACCTGTATACCACACACTACACCACCTGTATACCACACACTACACCACCTGTATTCCACACACTACACCACCTGTATACCACACACTACACCTGTATACCACACTACACCACCTGTATACCACACTACACCACCTGTATACCACACTACACCACCTGTATACCACACACTACACTACCTGTATACCACACATTACACCACCTGTATACCACCAATATACTTCAAGCTAATCCACCTGACTGTACACACTAGAATGACAGCAATGTACCGTATATAACGAGGCAATCCACACACACTGCGACAGGATATCTTCACAGGCAAAATTCAAAAACAATAAAAAAAACGTTTACGGTCAATTTCATCGTCGGATTCGATTGTTCCCGGTGAAGCAACAAATGCCTGGTGCAGTTTTCAACCTAAGCGACGTGTCCACTCTCTCAGCCACTTGATAAAAAACCCATTGATGTTAATATTAACCTCTGGAGTATAATGACTTTAACGTATTGAGAACGATGGCTTAACCCCCTGAGGATAATATCATGGTGCCCAAGAAAATATGTCATGCTATTCAAAGAGTTAAGACATTGTGCTCATAATATCATGTTGTACTCAAGGGGTTATATCATGGTATTTAGAAGGATTAAAAGATAACCTTACTCAGTGGGCTAATTCACTGTAGTCTGCTGAAGGGATTAAGTTACTATACTCAGGTGATATAATAATTTTCTCCTCTGTATAAATTACTAAACCCACATGAAATTAACTAATAAAGAAAACATGGAGTCAAACACAGTGCGTAACTGAATGTCATTCCTTACCAAAAAATACAAATAATCAAGTAAAAATATCTTCCCATCAGACAGAGTCCACACGATTAAAAGCATAATTGGGGGAGAAAAAAGACAAATAAATAAACATGGAGAACAAACAAGACACGGTTCTTAATATCTCCACAACACGGTATGTTTTTCGGTGTTAAATAGAAGCGCAGTGGCCAAATATTTACCTACCTTGGTATTTAATTATCCACCAGATGATGAAGGTTGGTAGTGGTGACTTCATGGTGGTTGATGCACCGTGTGTAGCAGTGAGAGGCCTTCACCACCCTCGGCCACTGCTGTTCACTCCACTTCACCGTCACTTAATGTCCTCCCTCTATCACCCAACTTGAGCGGTAAAGTTAATTTCTAAGTTAACACTGCGACTAAGTTCCAATTCTATCAAGTCTATTTAAATTCCACTTTTCATCTTGAAAGACGTTGAATTTACACTAAACTGACCATGATATCGAAAGAATTTTCTTTAATAACTCCAAATCACAAGTTACAGTCCAAAAGAAATGCACAGGTCAAGACCACGTGGGGCGGCGGGAGCAACGCGGGAAAGTGGACAGCCTCGCGCCTCGGGTTTTGGCGGGAAACTGATGGCGGGAAAAGTGAGCAGGACCTGGCCGGGCTGTGGCGCTACCCGGGGCTGCCGGAGGTGCGTTACAGGGCTGCACTTTCTATATTTTCCCCCTTGCATTGAAACATGCATTATACATATCGAGTGTATTGAGACTCGAAAGGGAGGTATGAAGCAACCATGCGAGGAAAGGGAGGTATAAAAGCAGATTAATTACTTATATCCCTCCAGGAGCCTTCGATAATATCTATAGCCTAATACCGTGCAGGGTTTATTGGAAGGGTGAGTGCTCGTGTCCGCCCGCCATACCGACCGGCTTATATCCCCATAGGATATTAATGGAATTTCTAACTTACCCTTGTCCTCCTTTGTTCCACCCTCTCATCATCAATTCTCTCATACAAGCTCACCACTTCTTTTTATGTCGTACTTTATGGCACACCACACACCCTGAAAATTTATCTCTGTCTATCTCTCTCTCTTTGCCATCTACTTTTTTCTCTCTTGCTTCCCTCCTTTTAGTCACATTTTGCTAACACTGTCCATCAGATGTTCTATGCACCTTCTTCACGATAAAGACAAGAGCAGCGAAAAATAATTCAGCTGCCACTATAGGATACAGCAGAGTACGGTACCACAAATGTATACTGTAAGGTGCCCATAGAGGTGAACAAACCTGGTTTTGTCTAGAGAAACAATAACCTCGACCTTTGACCCACTAAATCCCAGATCAATAAGGACTTTCCTCTCCCTAAGGGCAAGGCGCCTGTAAATATGCACGAGGGCTTCAGTTACAATTCGGAAGCCAGAATGTTAACAGACAAACCATTATACGCTCCAATTTTGCATGTGTTAAATAATCTAATTAGTCATTGTGACCCCGACTAATATTTCAGTCATCACTATATTCTGAGAAAGCTGGAATATACCGTGGCTCACGATGAGATATTTAGCCAATTCTCGATTATTTCATTGGGTTAAAGTGGGCAGTTGATCACTGCAGTAAAGTGATCACTGATCACTTTTGGACGATGGTTAGTGAAGTAAGGTAGATGCCTGGAGTAAGGTGGTCGCTGGAGTGAGGTACTCGCAGGAAAAGGATGGCCACTTTCAAATGTGAAAACTACATAAAGAGCAGTTAATAATTGTAAAAGCTAGAGCACGATGGTATTTTTGTGACCTCTGACCTTGACCTTGACTTGTGCGTAAATGAACAGAGATCAATACAGAATAGTTATTATTCCATGAAATATCAAACTATAAATACGACAGATTAAATTCTAAAAAACTGTAGTGACCTCTTCCTCCTCCGTCTTCCAGCCAACCAGCTGCCATACTACAAACTGATCCTAGACCTCATTTGCAAGGTTTGAGTGAACAGACTATAGTTGCTGTGTTATGGTGATCACAAGGTCATTAAAGGTGGTTAATATCCCCTGTGAAATTTTCATAGTTGTAGGTTTATAATTGTGAATCCCTAAGATAAATGGCATTTTTCGTTGACAGGAACAACCGGAGAGAGGTGGTCAATTGGTCACTCACCTGAGAGAATTTGGAAACGTCACTTGATAACTGGGGAAACCGGAAAGCGATTACTCTTTAGAGGTGGCCTTTGTCCAACGACAGTCACGAGTAAGGTCAATGCCGAAGAAGGTTAAACAGCTTTAACTGTGAAAATTTCGTAAAGGTCAAGGCATACCAGTGGAAGCTAGATTTTGATGAGTTTTTGGGGTGACACTTGACTTTAATTTTGACTGATAGTTGTTAGGAGTAAGGTAGTCCCTGAAAAAGCTGAAAACTCTCATCTGTGTAGATTTTGTAAAGATCAGTTAATAAGTGTAAAAGCTGAAGTGTAATAAGTCGATCACAGGAGATACGTGGTCACTGAGCAAGAAAATTTTTCTAAAGGTCAGTTCATAACTGGAAGGCGAGTCCTATAACCTTTATTGGTGAACTTTGACCTTGAACTGTAATGGATGGTGGATGTGACTCATTTCTATCGATGGAGAAGCGTAGGGTGCTAGGTGGATATGTGTACTGTGACATTGAATGATAGGAAACCCTGTTCAGAGCAAAGAGGACGGCTTGGTATTGAGAGTACTGCATGGAGTAAGGGTGGGCTGAGATGATTTAGGTGTGTGGAAAGATTGGATGAGATCAGTTGGGTCAAGAAATGCAAGAGTCTAAATGTGGAGGGAAAGAGACTTAAAAAATCGAACATGTTAGCGAATGATAATACCAATACCCTTCAACAATCTGGTGTATCCGTCTCAACAGTGTACCACCCAGAACCTCCACCCAATAATCTGGTAGAATTTTTCCGAACAAAACAAAAGCTATAATATTCAGTGAAGGTCATCTCCACTAAAAACGCCGAGGGCATTTATACCGGATGCTGTACCAAAAAAAAAAAAAGATAAATCCTGGTCCCTTGTGAAATATAGCACACATAAAAATGTGGTCCATATGCAGGTAAAATGATTTACTTCAAACCAGGTTTTTTCCTTCAAAGAATTAATATTATATTCTTCTTCAGTTTAATGTTGTGTCACTATTAAAGAATATTTAACGAATTTAATTTCACCGATTGAAAACTTGTTCATATCACGGTGGTCCTGTTGATTCGTTTATGTGTCATTATTCACCCCATAAAAAAAATATTAAAATTTTTCAAAGTTATTTCTGACAAATTTGATCCATAAAGATGACAAGTTCGGGTAATTGCAAAATTCTATCTTATTTTTGTCCCGCGTCCACTGGTTCAGAGCAGTTACGGGTAAATGGACTGCAATAAATGTCATTTAGTCTCTTAATAAAGCCATTGCTGATAGCCTATGTAAATGTTACTGACTTTCCTATTTTACCCCCATTTTCCTCACCATTAACCCTACTATGATATTGTAGGATATATAACCTGATAATAAGTTATTTAACTACCTATAACCTCGGTTAACTCTCCCACGTCAACTCGCAATCTAAATTTTCTGTTGTTTTGTTCTGAATTCGTGTATGAAGTGAGAACAACTGGTGTACATATTACGATAAACTGGAAATACTATTGGCTACATTATTAAAGTACACTGCACGGTATTGTGAAAGGACAGCCAGTATGACAATAGAAATATGCCACAATACAACAACAGGAAAACGGTAGTGTATCGGCTGCCATGTGTGTGTGTGTGTGTGTGTGTGTGTGTGTGTGTGTGTGTGCAGTTATAGCCAAAATTCCTCGACACTTGGCAATATCCGGCATCAACTTGTGGTTCATAAAAGTGACTGGTTTGTTGTGACCTGAATTCGCCTTTTTACCATACAGAGTAGTGCATAAATTGCCTAAAAGGATACAAGTTATTAAATATACTGTTCTCGGTAAGGCGACTTATGCGCCACCCTGTTAATCACACCAGAATTAACATGGAGAAGACAGACTGGTTGACGGTCAATTTATTTTTTTAAATAAACAATTTCCTGTGTTAAAAATGTGCTGAATTTGACTAAGATACGCTTAATTTGACGAACTAATTTTAAACTATGGAGATATAATCCTCTAAAGTCAAACAAAAATAACTGTGTGGCAGTACCCACTCTGACGTCACGAGTCAGGACAAACTACTTGCTATACAGACGGTGTTGACTCTGCTCATGTATTTAATCATGGCAAAATCAGTACAAAATCAAATTCTCATTAGTGCTTTGTGCCATTGTGCAAAAGTATGAGATATGCACACAAGAAAAAAGTTGATTACTGTGCCAAAACAAAAGGAAACCAGGAAACTGTGGTGGCTAACAGCTCCTCGGGAGTACTCTATCTCCACAGGAACCTCCTTTTGTTGTGAAGACCACTTCAGTGTGAGTATTAATCACCTTTATTTAATAGAAGGGCGGGATTTTTCTCGGCAGAAACAAGTGGAGAGCCTATTATAGTAATATATAAGCTCAACTGATTCCTCCAGACTTTCTGCAATTGCTTCGCAAAATGACGAGTCATAATATTACATATGGAGTAATTTACTTTTTCTCTTTCTTAAAGGAAGGATTTTCCCCGCTGAAATACAGTTACCTATAATATAATAAATCATAAAGCTCTATTGATCCCATATGCCTCACAAAATAGTACCTTTATCATTGAATCATAGCTGGATGATCGTCAAACTCAATTCCGAGTGACAGCAAAGTAGCAGTAGTAGTACAGTACTACATCCTTCAAGGTTGTACGCAAGCACGTTGATTTAAAGTTGTTATTATTTGTAACCTGATGTGACCTAACGTAGGTCACGTAAAATAAAAAAAAATGGTCGACGCACAAGTGTTTGCCCCTCAGCTAAGAAGTACTTCCTAGAATAACCATGTGCCGTGATAGTGGTATGTATTACCAATATAACATTACAACGTACAATACCTGATTATATAGGTTTCTAATTTGCTAGATAATAGCACAGTGCCTTGGTGTATTACTCAGAAGAAGTTCTAACATATTTCGAGACACCAGAAGCCTTGCGAGCTAATTACATAAAACAAACCCATTTCTCGTCCAGCAATATAATCCTGTAGTATCGTTCACACACAGAGCAGTTGATTGCATTTTAATACAATTTGGATATATTTCAATATTCGTTGAATTTGTACAATTTCCAAAACTCTTTGGTATTGGTGATTATAGTATATCCTATTCTCACCCATGAGATGAACACATATTTATAATTCCATAGTGATAAAAAAAATCGGGGGGAAGGGAGGCATTTACATATGAATAATCAGGGCAACATTAAGTGGTCTCCTTACGTTACAGCCGTGTTTTAGATCACATAAGGTCATCACTAAATTTCTTTGGAAGTAGTGTCAACGTATAGAGCTGTAAATCATCATGGTGCTGGTCAAGTTTGCACAGGTGTATATCATATAGTTTATACGCAATCCAATTAGTTCTATTACCGTATTACTGTACCCTACCACTTTCAACATTATACAAGCCAGTTATTCCCGCATTTACGCTTCTGGCCGTGAAAGTACGATGACTGTATATACCTAAGATTTATCACCAAAAATCACAACCAACAGGAGTTGACTGCCTTTTACACTATTGGCTGTAAAAATGGGAATACTGCATATACCTGACACTTACACTTACCATAAGCTAATATATACACTATGCACCGACTGCCACCATTAGTCTTTGACAGTCTTGCTCTATCTGCTAAAATGCTCACTGCTGTCGCCCTCAACGCCACCCAGCTCCCTAACTAAGCACCGGACCAAACCGGTGTAGTTAAGCTGGGTACGTATTTCTGCATTCTCTCGTCTGTTTTATCTCACTTATTCCATTAAACCACCGAACTTTTACCCGAGGCACCAGTTGGGGCCATCTGTGTTTCACAAATTCAGTTCTAGCTTAAGTTTGTTGTAACCACCAATCGATGTACAGTACTGTACTTCGTCTCCATGCTCTCGGGGGGAGACATCCACGCTTTCGTCAAGTTTAAATCACTTGAACAATCTCACAAAAATATGTACTGTAATTCACTTCAACGTAGCTATACAAAATATGAACTATATTTTAACGAACCTATAAAATCTGTACCTCATTTCTAGATAATTACTAAAAAAAATAAATAAATAAATACTTCACCTCGACATCAATGCACGTAAATAACTCATATTCCTATTCCCCAAAAAACAAAACGCTCCACTGACAAAGTTTCACAGCATTTTCCTTTACACTACTACCTTATCAAAGACACAATTTATCTCCTCTTCCTTTTCAAGTGATGAGAAAATAATCCTTTCAGCCTTTACTTTAAATACATAACATGTTTTGCAGATTTTTCTTGTGTTTAAGCAAGACAGGGGATACAAACAAAGCCAAGCGGTGAACAACATAAAATAACAACACGAGGGTTATGACGTCGACCTAGCGGAGAAGAGCGTACCGTATTACCGCACCATTGCGATTTAAACTCTTGAGACAGTCTTGTTGTGGTGCAAGAGATCGGTGCACGGGTTTACAGGTAAGGCGGCCAAGGTAAGCTAAGCACCACACACACACACACACACACACACACACACACACACACACACACACACACACACATTGAACAAGATATTTAAACCCCTTGCGTACGATGAAATTAGTCAACTGATTGATATACTGTACCGGTATCTTAACCCCATGTGTATGATGACATTAGTTCAGTGAGATGATCTACAGTATTAACCCCTTAAGTAGTTATGATGCCAATTCTCATGAGTACGATATTCAACCAACTGAGCAAGATATCTAACTAGAGATGAATTTACCTCTTCACTGCAATGATTTACTCCTTTTGAGAACGATATCTTAACTCTTTGACTGTGATGATCAATTTCCTTAAATGCGTTGACTCTTTACTTTAAGAGTTTAAGGGAGAAGCCATCGTACTTGAGGGTTTAAATCCACCCTACGCTGAGGGGAGAGTTATTTTAAACATTCTGTGTACAGGATATAAGCCAATTTAAAAGTCCGCAGTCAGCATGGCAGGCACACAACTCTAAATCAACACGGTGGATCTTTAAGGGACCTTGGTAGACGGGTTAAAATCACAGAATGACCGAAGCAAGGTCAAAGAAGTGAAGGACTGCATTGTGTTTTGGAGAAAAATTGAATGGACTTTTTTTTCGTAATGTCTGATTTTTTTATTCATCTTGTGTGTGTGTATGTGTGTGTGTGTGTGTGTGTGTGTGTGTGTACTGACTCTAATGAAATCGGGCATATATTATGTGTTGAGGGTTGCCAATGAGATGCTAATAACATTAGAGAAAGCAGATCAAAAGCCAGGACAGAAGTTATCTGACCATGATGAACCAACTTCTAGTTTAAATTGGTTCTTGCTGACATAAGCTTATCAAAGAAAAACGGGGAATATATTACGATTCACTCAACGTCAAGCAAACATATACTGTATATAGTGAGGCACCAGTGGTCGACATAACCAACGTTGCGTGTCTGGCCACCCAGTATAACCATTGCTTCACCTATATTCGCTTATATTCACGATCATCCCAGAGTAACTTTACTTTTTTATCCAAATGTACCAAGCGAATAAAAGAATTTCTATAAGTTAAACGTAACAGTTAAGTCAGTTGAAAGGTTAAAAGGAGCATCACTGATAAAACTTTCATATGGTCTTAAAAGTAATGAGAAAATGAAAGTGATTGCCACTGAATCTACCTTGGCAACCATTCATCAAAATAAGTAAATGAAATAATATAAAACAAAATAAGAATAATAACATGTCGGAGCGCATTTAGACATTTAGTATTGTACAATGCGTAAGATTTGGTTTCCCTTTGACAGTAAGGGGGTAAGAGTGGCGGCAGAGACGAGACCCATGATACAAGTCCCTTCCCACCCGTGCCTAATAATGAACCCAATGTGACAAATATCTTAATGGTAATAACATAATACTTAATTACCGTATATGAAAACCTGTACAGCCATATCTGTTCTTATATTAGTTAAGTAATATTTCGAAGGTGTAAGATCACTTCACTAAAGAAGCTATATTCTTAATTTATTTTTAAGTAACAAAATGATCCGACTCGGTCAAGTATGATCTGGTACACGACTGCTTGGCTTAATTATTTCGGGATGTATTTTTATAACATTTCTTCACTCTAGATAGACAGTACTCAAGCATGATGGATCGAAGAGTAACACTTACCCATAAGACGTCCTGGAAAGTAGGTAACTCCAGAAAGTCAACCTCTCCGGGTCCTGTTCCACGACGGGTGTTGACAGACCTGGCCGTCATGTTCTGTCCAGTGGTGGTGGTGAGATAGGCCGAGGGTAGGCCAGTGTGATGCTCATCGGTACCTGAAACACAGAAATACTGCATAAGCAACACACGGGTTATTGTGATTGAGATTTAATTATTAAGACGGTCTGTTAACTAAGAGAGTGTGAGTGTCTCCCTTGTGTGACTGACTAAACTTTCCAAGCAATCCACCTCATCGTCCTCTAGCCTCTGCTGGTTGCCAATTAAGACTTGCTTATGTTAGGTTTGTTATGGTTGGGTTAGATTTAACATGGACAGCTTTACAACTATTTATTCAGGTATGTACAAATCCGTACTTAATTACATCATCATCATCATCATCATCATCATCATCATCATCATCTTCACCATTTTTCGACCACTTTCCATGCTTGCCTGGGTTAGCCGTGATTACCATTTATCAAAATATAAGCATTGTAGTCCACATTACACTGCGATTATCTTAACGTATCGTAGCGACTTGTGATAACTTAGGAAGGTATAAGCAGGCGTCTCTATACTTGGCACGAAGAGGAGATGAGGTGCAACACACAGCTGACGGTGATGTGACACTCCTCCTCTAGCACCAATTACACCACTTCTTAGTGAACTGTGTGGGACTCGTACACTGGGAGATGCTCTTATTTCCTCACTTCTCGTGGCTGTATTTACCTTTAATAGTAACAACACCCAACAGGACAAGATAAGTAAAAAGGGCCGGTTCATAACTAGAAGGCAATCATTATATATTACCGGGGCTGGTGGCGCCTTGGTGCGTGTCAGGGCGGAAACGATCCTCCGGCTGGTTACCGCTGCTAACTCGCTCGTTTGCTGGTGCAGACGACACTTGGGGTGGATGGACAGAGGTGAGAACGGCAGCGACTACCTGCGTCACCGGCAGATTCAACCCAGCCGCCATACAGACAGTATCTAGCTACCCTGCTGTCCGTCAAATTCTGGCTGTGATCTCATCATAGGTCCTGGACTCGTGGGCTGTGTTCCCAGACCTTCACCTATCAACTGCCAACTCTCTGGTCATCTACCACTACCGCATACCACGACCGTCAGTTCCTCACATTCCGTCTGTGCCCCGGTGTTCTCCTGCCTTTTCAAGACGTCGCTCGAGTGTGGAGTGAATGGACGCTTCCCTACCCTGAGTGTGCATCACCGTGTTCCAGAACCTTCCCCCAGGGCCACTGCTGTAGGAAATATTTGTTCATGGTTTGATTCTATAATTGTTTGATTCCATTAATTGCTGACTCCCCTTTATTGTTCGATTCTATCAATTGTTGACTCCATTTAATTGTTTGAATCCATTAATTGCTGACTCCCATTATTTGTTTGATTCCTTTAATTGTTTGCTTCCATTAATTGTTTGACCCCATTATCTGTTGTCTGCCTTAATTGTTTGACTCCCGTAATTATTTGATGTTTGTTGAGTGGTGTCAGAATTGTTATATTTTTATAGTAAAGAGATGCCAATCTCTAACGGTTGTTTGTTATTCCTCGGAAAACCATGGTCCTTGACTTTCCTTTATTAAGATCCTGATTAACCTGGTAAGGGATTTCTATCCCTAAGTCCCAGGCCTTTACAGTGTGGGGTGTCATTCATACACCCACACAGCAGCACCTTCCTCTTATGAACAGCAGCAGCACGATTTAAATACGACACTGAAATTTGGAATGAAAAATATACATGTTCAGTAGTGTACATTGTACACCCATTATCAAATTTCTATGTTACTTCCATGGGTAAACTTCAATTACTTGGTTCATTTGGGTTATTACCTAATGTGCCTCCAACTCTGTCAAATCAATTCATATTAAACCAATGACAGAACGACATGTTATTTTATACCCCAAATCCCGAAAATGGGAAAGAAAACCTCGAGACTATCTTCAGCTTATGGGTATGTGACATCACCTCACCTATGACACTATAACCCACAAACAACAGCTTGTGACGCATTAATGTTAACCCGTGACACATTGATGATAGCCCGTGGCACATTAATGTTATCCCGTGACACATTAATGTTAGCTTGTCACACATTGTTAGCCCGTGACACATTAATGTTAGCTTGTTACACATTAATATAGCCTGTGACACATTGATGTTAGCTTGAGACACATTAATGTTAGCCTGACACATTATTGTTAGCTTGTCACACATTAATGTTAGCTTGTCACACATTACTATTAGCCTGTGACACATTAATGTTAGCTTGTGACACATTAATGTTTGCTTGACACTCACGCCAGCTTGACCAAAGTGTCAGCCCCTGAACAAGGTCAGCCTGTAAGCGCCTGACACACCTACATCAGGCTGTGACACAAAGCCAGTCTTGATGCGTCCCACCTCGGGACTGAGAATAAATTGACTATAGTCACACGAACGAAATTTCCCGCTAGAGTCGCACGATTATCCGCTGGAGTTTAACGAGGCGTGTGATTGGCTACTTAATGAGAGCTTAGCTGTAAAGGCAAAGCATGTTCCATACAGGGAGTCTCTGAACCCATCGAATCACCGGAACATGGTTGATGTTCCCTGTCAGGTGTCAGAACATGGCGTGAGGATCACAAGCTAACATATTTGTGTCACAAGCTAATATTAGTGTGTCAACTTATACAGTACTTACAAAATAAGTTTCAGATTTCTCACTAAATTTCTAAAACACTCGTCGACCTAGATTGGGTCTTTCAAATATGATTCTGGAAGCACTTATTAAGGTGGTGCAATGCTCGTGTCTCGGCGTCTGTAACAAATGTACAGCCCACACGGATAATATTTTCTCTCTCGCTGTGAGGGTCCTGCGTCATAATGCAGAGACACTATGACCATTCATCACTTGTTCACAATTTTTGGCGCTGTTCCCTCATCTCCATTTTCGTGATTCCTCATGCTTTTCCACAATTCTTCCCACATCCTATAGCCTACAGGTATCACAATTCTCGTGCTTTCTACGCTTCATCCTACACATCCTCCTAAAAATTCTGCAATTCTTATAGATAACCTTCCTGTACTACGTTGTGTTATCGTGTTATCTTACCATGTTTCATTTATCCCATGGTGTCGGTAATATAACTACGTATTATCTTGTGCTGTTACTGTGTGTTAAGTTTATCTCGTTAAGTGTTCTAGTATTTGTTTGGTGTTAACTGGTACTGTTATGAGATATTTAACTCGTTCACATATGACCAAAACATGTGAGAGTAAAGTATTATGGTCAATTAATATTTTCACTGATTAATTAAGGATGACTCGACAAGTTAAGAAAAAACTACACCGATGGTACTGATAAACTTACTGATATTTTTAAGCTGTTGCAAGAAGCAGAGGCGTACGATAATGAAAATGTTAGTATTGAAAACATGATTTATCCCCGCCTTATTTTTATTGACTTGTGAGTGTTCTCTAAGAATTCACGTTTAAAGTACTGTACTACAACAAGTCTCGCGAGGTAGAGGCATAGAGGCACACAACGGCTAATAAACCCTCTGAGTACGATGAGTTAACAACTCCTCGAGTACAATGTGTCATACTGGACAGCGAAAGACATCGTACTCAAGGAATTTCTTTATCGCTCAAAGGAGATTAAGACGGGAGTAGTTTATTTAGGCATGTATACAGTTTATTATTTATTTACACACACACACACACACACTATACACACTCCCCTTCCTTTATCCTCCACTCCACTATACACACTCCCCTTCCTTTATCCTCCACTCTACTATACACACTCCCCTTCCTTTATCCTCCACTCTACTATACACACTCCCCTTCCTTATCCCCACTCCACTATACACACTCCCCCTTCCCTTTATCCTCCACTCTACTATACACTCCCTTCCTTATCCTCCTCCACTATACACCTCCCCTTCCCTTATACCTCCCTCCACTCCTACACACTCCCCTTCCTTTCCTTTTATCCTCCACTCCACTATACACACTCCCCTTCCTTTATCCTCCACTCCACTATACACACTCCCTTCCTTTACTCCCTCCACTCCACTATACACACTTTATCCTCACTCCACTATACACTCCTTCCCTTATCCTCCACTCCACTATACACCTCCCCTTATTTTATCCTCCACTCTACTATACCTCCCTTCCTTTATCCTCCTCCACTACACACCTCCTCCACTCCCTATATCCACACTCCCCTTCCTTTATCCTCCACTCCACTATAGACACCCCCTTCCTTTATCCTCCACTCCACTATACACACTCCTTGCCATCCCTCCACCCACTATACCTCCCTTCCTCCTCCACTCCTTCCACTATATCCCCCTCCACCCACTATACACACCTCCCCTTCCTCCTATATCCTCCATCCTCCACTATACACACTCCCTTCCTTTATCCTCCACTCCACTATACACACTCCCCTTCCTTTATCCTATCCACTCCACTCACATACATATCCTCACACATACACCCTCCCCTTCCTTTATCCTCCACTCACTATACACACTCCCCTTTATCCTCCCTCACTATACCACTCCTTCCCTTATCCTCCATCCACTATACACACTCCTTTATCCTATGCATACTATACTACCTCCCTTCCTTTATCCTCCCTCCACCTACACCTTCCCCTTATTCCACTCTACTATCCTCCTTCCTTATCCTCCACTCCCTTCCTTTATCCTCCACTCCACTATACACCTCCTTCCCTTTATCCTCCTCCCTCCCCCCTTTATCCTCCACTCCACTATACACATCCTTTATCCTCCACCCACTATACCACACTCCCCCTTCCTTTATCCTGCACTCACTATACACACTCCCCTTCCTTTATCCTCCACTCCACTATACACACCCCCCTTCCCTTATCCTCCACTCCACTATACACACTCCCCTTCCTTTATCCTCCACTCCACTATACACACCCCCCTTCCCTTATCCTCCACTCCACTATACACACTCCCCTTCCCTTATCCTCCACGCCAGTATAGCCTTCTCCCCTTTCCTTTACCTGGAAGCCTCTGGCGTACGTTTCCGCCTCAACGCCACGCCCCCACCTCCTTCTCCATAACCCTCCTTCTCCCCCACCCCACCCCACCCTCTCCACTTACTCCTCGAGGGCACAGCCAGTGTATTAAGAAGCACGAGCGCAGGAAAAATCAATTAATGGAAACAAAAGAGTCCGAGAGGCGCCTTATGAGCGGGAGACTCGACCTGTATTTCCGCTATTCTTTTGTCAGAGTTCCCACGGGAAGTTCAGTCGCTGGAAGAACTTTAAGCGGGTATACGGTATAGTGGGTTCAGTGTTCAGCAGGGTTTCACGGTAACTACATGTCTCAGCGGGGAATAGTTCATTCATGCACCTACGATGGCGGGAAATACTAGACACACAAGGGTACATGTTTGGCGGAAAATTCGTTTGAGGGTGTTCAAGTGTGGCGGGAAATTCATCAGTAGTTCCAAGTTTGGCGGAAAATCGTACAAATTTGTTGGAAAAATTTACAAGATATAAATTGCCGGGAAATTAAATAGAGGATAGGCCTATAAGTATTGATTGGAAATTCACAAGTAACTGGGGCGTTCAACAAGAAATTCACCATTTAATATATACAGGATATCATATACGTACTGTGAGTGTTGTATACTTTATAACGAATAGTTATAACCTTTACCTTTAACAAACTAAAGAAACAACTTAGGAAATTGTTTTTGTTTTTTTGATCGAGATTTGAATTTGCGAATACCTCATGAAAAGACAACAATCGACCTAATATTACTTTATACAATATATCCACATGCAACAGCACATCCACACACACCAAATATGCACACAATAAAACATCCACTTATCAAAAATGCTCATGGAGGAATTATTTATTCTTAAATATTTTTTTTTCAATATCTTCAGGTGTTCTAAGAGCCAATTACCTGAGAAATTGTCAAGCTGGTCTAAGATTTTTCTGCAGTTTTCAGGGAGAGAAGCCATTGGTTCCAAATTACCTATATAAAATCATTAATTAGAATTACTTTTGCATCTTGATATTTTTTCCCATATTATCATTAGCTTGGTCCATAAAGAACTACACCCAATCAGTGGCTCAATATCCTATCGTTGGGACACGAGAGGTTTTGTTGAACACAGTTGGTGGCGGATATGAACGATCTTAAGCACATGTTCACATCTTCGACGCTACATGACTCAAGCTACCATTTTCAATTTATAGAAGTAGAAATGCAGTTACTATTATTATTATTTTATATGTTATAATATATACTCTAGCGAATATTTAGTTATGATAAAACAGGTAGATGCACCGGTCACATAGATTTCTAATTATTATCAACGTGACGCACATCCACACGCGTGTTCTAGACAGCTGATAAATTACCAATAAAGGTACAAGTTTTTGTTACTGACGTATTTTATCTCTATGGTGAATGTTATTAATAACTGCTAAAATCAGGTGAGCCAGTGGGGGGGATGTACCACCTTAAGGGAATAAGTCATCGTACTCAAAGGTTAAGTATGACATTACACTCAAAGGGTCAAGTCTTTTTACTCAAAGGGTTAAATCAGAAGGACATCAGACTCAAGGTATTAAGTAATTATTCTTCAAGAAATTGGCTTCGTACTCCTGCTGTTAACTTAAAGAAATGCACACACACACACACACACACACCTACTTACACGTCTACAAATCTATAATGTATAGACAGTACTGATAATCTTATTTCAGGAAAATTATGTAAATAACATCAGTACCTTGGAAGCTGTACAAACTTAAGGCCCCTTCACCCACTTCTGAGATCTACAGTATTTTGAACTTAGGCGAACACATCCAAGATGAGTGTCTAGCCATTACCGTAGTAAAATGTGATCTAGTCGGAGAAAATCAGACATTCATGTGACATAAAGGTACAGTTGCCAGCAAAAGTTCTCCCACAGCCCTGATACACAAGGCTGTGGGAGAACTTTTGCTGGCAATTGTACATAGGGAAGTTTTTTTTCCCCGTGACTGAACTCAAAACATTAAAGTAATGCTGTTACTTCATAAATTTCTCCTCTATAAAAATTAATAAAAGGAACACAAACTTAACAGCAGAGAATGTTTACATATAACAATTCCCAAAATCCATTAGTTTTCTTTTTTACCTGCCTCTAATATAGGTCCTGACTTCTAATAATGAGAGCTCCCTGGCTAAAAAAAGAAAATTAAAAAAATAAACTACCGGTAACTGGCTCTAAAAACACCCTACTTAAGTTTAAAAAATCTTACAACTTTTTAAACATCATGAAAAATAAATGATGTACACAAAATAAAACTTAAGATGGGGTTATTGTCTGTGCTCAGGAGAATCATATTGTAGGAAAATAGAAAGCTAAATTTCTAATATTTACGACGAGAGAGAGAGAGAGAGAGACTCAGACTTGAAAACACTGTAAGAGATTAATCAACAAAATTCCGAGACTTACCAAATAGAATATGAAACAAACTCCACTATTTGGATTTTTGGATTTTCATCACACGACTGAGAAAGAAAAACCCTTGTGGATATCTAACACTCGCTGTAGCTAATGTACACAGATCCACGTAGATAATCAAATACAGGAATCGTATAATCTACTCTCTCTCTCTACACGCGTGCCTCCGAATGAACAACAAACACGTTACTCCCTCCTTTACAATTGTTCTTAACAAGATAAGTGGATGGTTCGGCCACATGTGCTCCTGCAGTAACCTGTTCATTACCGAGATAAGTGGAAGGTTTAGTCACGTGCCCAGGGTGTATGAACGGTTCGGCCTCGTACGCACCTGCATAATCCTGTATAAGTTAGCAGTTATTTACACGCCACGTCTCGCTCAGTCATACTTCCCCAGACATGACTAATGACATACAAGACGTAGTGTGTCGTCTTACTCCTACCAAGAATTACAACCTAAATCCAATGACACATGACTGATTCCTGTTCCTCAGTCCAAAATGATTTGAGATGGTGTTCATAGGAATACTTTTATGTATGTTAATCTACCTTTCCACCGGTTTATCAAATATCCATTTAACTATCACTATTCATTTTCCTCCCCTCTTCTCATCCGTCGCCTCATATATTCTCTCTCTTTATCTCCCTCCTCCTAGGGTCGCCACAAAAGAGAGTGTAGGCGACACAATGTGGAGGGGAGGAGACGGTCTCGGAGGCTAAACTCACTATGACAAACCCCACGATCCATGGAACAAGAGAGCGCCAGTCTGTTTCCAATTACAATTTTCGCCCCGGGTTTTTTTTTCCGTCGATTTTTTTGTCTTTTTAGGAAGGCAGCTCGCATATCTAAATTCTAGGAGAGGGTGGGCAGGGAAATACTTTTAGCCGCTGTAGTGGAGGTTCCATGTTTTCGCCCTTCGCTACATATGCATGGATGTTAACGGTGTCGGAGGGTGCGTGGGATGGGTGTGATGTGTCTTCTCTCATATTGTTGTTTTAAAGGGTGGTTGAGATGTGCCTTGTTTTATACTGCTGTTTTAAAGGGTGGTTGTGATATGTCTCGTTTTATACTGCTGTTTTTAAGGGTGGTTGAGATGTTCCTTGTTTTATGTTTTTGTTTTAAAGGGTAGTTGAGATGTGCCTTGTTTTATACTGCTGTTTTAAAGTGTTTGTGATGTGCGTTGTTTTATATCGTTGTTTTAAAGGGTGGTTGGGATGTGACTTGTTTTATACTGCTGTTTAAAGGGTGGTTGGGATGTGCCTTGTTTTATACTGCCGTTTTAAAGGGTGGTTGGGATGTGACATGTTTTATATTGTTTTAAAGGGTGGTTGGGATGTGCCTTGTTTTATACTGCTGTTTTAAAGAGTGGTTGGGATGTGCGTTGTTTTATATCGTTGTTTTAATGGGTGGTTAGGATATGTCGTTTTTCAATTGCTGTTTTGGAGAGATGACCGTAAAGTACATTGCTTTAATAATACACAGTATATTTATAGTTACGGCGATGGTCTGGATACTAATTTTCTTCTTTATATAATCCCTCTACCTACTGACATCTCTCTATTCACTTCTACTTTAACTTCAATTCACTATTCATTTATCGAGCTCCGTTTACATCAATTAATCTGTTCTTATTTCTATTCGCTGATTCGTAAGGTCGACCTATACCTCCCATCCCTAAGCCCCAGCGCTGCCAGCCAGTTTCACTCGTCCGGTTACTCACTTACACATGTCTAAAAAGAACTTAGGCCAAGGAATTAAGTCATCATAAAGGACCAGACACTTTGACCTCAACCGGAACAGGATAGTAGATACTTGTTTCGCATATAAAGTATTCAGTATACTGTACACCTGCATCCGCATTCGTTATCCGTCTGTTTCCTCCTTCCAACACCACATGAAGCAATCCATCCACCAACACGTGCATTCATCCATCCATACCATATTCATCCATCCATCCATCCATCCATCCATCCATCCATCCATACCATATGCATCTATCCATACACCAAGACGGGCATCCATAAATCTATTTAACACCACAAGTCGGCATACATCCAACACCACATGAATTCATCCATCCAACCAACACAACACGCATCTATTCATCATTCACTGCACCCACCTTTCTAGCACCCATACATCTATACGGGAACTCACCCATCTGCCCAACCATCATCCCACGCAGCCAAGACACTTTCATCCAACCATCCCGTCCCTTCCAGACAGAACCACATTTATACATTATCCCACCACTCAACCACCTATGTATTTTAAATTTCAGGTATTCATCAATTCACCAACCAGCATACATACCCATCCACCACCTCACGCACACCAAGCATCCAACCATTCATCCAGGATTACACACAACCTTCTGTCCGTCATCCTAAGCATTCAGTCATCCATCCTCTGAGACAGCGGATGGTTAAACTGCCCTCCGACACAATTTCATATTCCCCCCAATTGCCTTATCCGGTGGGGATAAAATGCTCCCTCGTATGGGCTGAGAAGTTAATGGCCTTTGCATCACTATCGGGGTTCGTCACTGTTACAACTGGTGCTCATGACCACTTGTCCCCCACTCTACCCCCAAACACGTGAGTGATCGTTGTTCATAACGTAGGAGGAAGATCTGCTACACTCAGCCGATCCCAAGAGAAAGTTGTCCCCACATGAGACTCGAAGTCCAGGTTGAAAGCTTCCCTTTAATCATCATTTCAGAGAAGAATTTACCTGGCTCTCCTTGACCAGAGGAAAGTGCACATTCTTCTCATCTGATCATCAAGGAAAAATAACTTCCCTTTAATCACTTCGTCAGTATAAACTTCATCAGAAAAAAGTAATCTTAATTCATATCACTTTCTATTGTTATAAATAACTTTAATTGCATCGAGTCACATACAATCATTAATAAGTTGTTTCTAATCCCGTTTAAAGGCAACTGTTGCCTTATTTGTGATGAGACAAATCACTAAGATAGTAGTCTTGCGAAATAATAGTTAAGACTGGCAGTAAATGCCGTAATTTATATGATGGCAACGTATCGTACATTATTTTGGTCAACCAAAGTAAAATATTTAAAATGCAGAAAGCGCTCAGAGCCAAATTTAGACTGTCAGCGGCAGAATAATATGGATTTCAGGTACCAAAATATTAACAGGAAGCCAGACTAACACCAGATTTTTTACCGTGAAATTTCATATCTTCTAATTTTGCCAAAGTTCCTTTTTTATCTCCCCTCTCTCTCTCTCTTATGATCAGATATATAACATTTCCAGGAGATGTTACCTGACTATGCTGCGAGCATTCTGACACTCATGAAACATTTATATTGTAGTAGAGGCGGGGGAGGAAGGCGGCGCGTCATTTATCTTATAACTCTTTCACGACTGCAGTGGTTATGCAACTACATACCTCTAATAAGTACTCACCTCCCCAACCCGCCACCTCCACTACCCCTCCCATCCCTCCCCCTGTAATCTCCGCCGGCGATACAATCAGAGCAATTTTGTCCTTTGTCAAGCACAGATAGCTGGAAAATTGCAAACCGACGGCGGCATCGATTTTCCATTTTTATTTTATTCTCTTGATAGTTTTCCGTGTCAGTGCTCAGTGGCCGGATAAAAATGAGCACACATTCACCAGATAAAATTTCCATTCGACTAGGTGCGTACACTTTGGAATATAAATCTTTTAGATGCCGATAGATGTGTGTGGGGGGCGGAGGAGGGGGAAGTGCGAGGAGCTGAGGTCTGACTGGAGGTAGGTCAGGCTTCATCAAAATTGAAAAACTAGCTTATGAAATGTTAGTGTGTTTCTCGTGTCGTACGCCTCGGGGTCACAGGACTCTCTCCGGTCCCTGGAGCGCCACCTTACTGTTTATTCATATTTTCCGCTATGCAATCACGTAAATATTTCGGAATAATATTCATATAACCAAATTGTACCTTGAGTACACCCCCTTTAGCAAGTTGTAAGAGAATGTACATGTAAACTGAAAACGTCACCTAAACAAAACCAGATTTTATTTGTTTGTACCGGTAGACCCTGCTGCCCTATGGCATCACAAAAATTGTGACCAAGTCCCAGGTTGCTGATCTGACTTTCTGCCTCATTTACACACAATTGCAGGGTCTCAATTGTTTCTCTTACTTTGACGACACAACATACATATAGCGTTTCTTACTATTGATTTTATTTTTTTGGTTCCTTTATTATTATTAGTAGTAGTATTATTATTATTAGTATTATTATACAGTACATTACTGTATTATATTTCTATTTAATATTTAAAAAAATTATTATTATTATTATTATTATTATTATATTTTCACCCCCCAGGCCCTGATGTGGGTCATTGACCTGTGCCCTGGTAGGCTAATCCCCGAAGAAAAAAAATAAAAATCTATCTCTTGTGATTAAACCACCAAGAAGGATGGCAAGGAAAGCGGTGGTTTAGTGAAGACAAAGCTCGCCTCCTGGCCTAAGAGTCGGTGGTTTGATCCTAAGACACTCCCAGTTCACTCAGCTGTAAATGGTCACCTAACTTTCCCAGTTGTGGAAGTGAAGGCGGTACGTAAGGCTTAGTATACAGTGTGCTGTATCCACAATGTCCCTAAGAGGCAATCACTGCCACGATGGCAGGTTTTGGAGTACAGTGAATTAACTCCTTCAATAAGATGACTTCAATACTTGATGTCTTCAGCCTTTGAATAAGTTGACCTACGGCCTTGACTACGATGAGATTGTACGCGGTGTTAAGACATCGTATTCAGGGGGTTAAGACATCCTACGAATGGGTTTAAGACATCCTACGTATTGGGTTAAAACATCGTAGAGCCTACTTATACTTATATCAAGAAAAATTAAGGAATTTGTAGGAGAAGTTGTAACACATACTGTACGGTACATACATACATATGCACAATTAGAAATAACTTTTCCAATGGCAACCTCATGGTATTTAACTCCTGGTGAAGTTAAACTGATTTCCAGGAAGTATCATTATCTAAAGAGATAAATTATATGGTTAACCTGTGTAGCCTGAAAATTCAGAAGCTCCTTGAAATTATTTTAGCAATAATCAAGTTAATTTTCAATCCCCAAATACAGCGGTTGTAACCTTCATCGTAATTCTCTCAGGTGTGAGCCGTATACCCTGTCCTGTATATGTCTTAATATATATATATATATATATATATATATATATATATATATATATATATATATATATATATATATATATATATATATATATATATATATATATATATATAGTATACTGATATACGTAAAAAACTTGTAATTTATAAAGACCACAAAGAGAAAACCTGTACTTAAAATGGTACCAACTTATGTTTTCATCAAGATTTTACACATAAACTTCACTCATGTACAGTACATGAGAGTCGAGGATATCTCATAAGTATTAATTAGCACATATACCCTTTCCTGTCTTGCTTACAACGTTTATCATTACTGACCTTAAAATAACCTTTAAGAATTCAAAGGGCAAAGACCAAGATTAAAGAAAATATTAATTCGATGTGTCAGCTATTGACCTGAAATAAAAATAAAATACAAGTCACTCTCACTACCCTCCCTGCCCCTGGATAAATAACTTTCTCTATCTGTGAGTGTGTTTGTGTCGGTGACAAACTCATGTAGCCTATGCAGATGATGTCACAGCTAAAAAGTCAAGATTGAATACATTTAATGAGGCAAATACCTACGGTAGTAATGATACGGAAAAATATTTCTTTGCCTTGTATTTTTACTCTTAGACCCTGGGAGTTAAGTCACCCCTTTGCATATTTTGTAAAAACCCCGGACCAACAATCAGAGCACCTATGTGCACCAGAAGAATACCGTTCCAGCTGGATCTGAGAATTTTTTCATCGTCTGCACTTTAGAACATCTGAGCCTCAGATGTTCTAAAGTGCAGATTCTGAGGTTACACAAATGACAAAATGAAAAAAGATATTAGGTAAGTACAGTAACAACTTCCTCTGAAATGCACAATTGATATTATTTTCTATAAGAAGAGTAATTGGACATTCACAAACCCATCGAAAAATGTTGGTGATATCACAAATTTACTCTCCAATGTTTTACTGTACCGTATTTAAAGAACGGAAAATTAAGTCTCACAGGTGGTTAAAAATTAGGCCTCGACATTACCCACAATATAATAACACAATTCATGTTACTGTAAACCACTTGTGCCATATTTCAGGCCCCCAAACTTAGAAAAAACGAATCATATACTTAAGGAAAAAAATAAATATAAAAAGGAACTCATTTCGTGAATTTTGTAATATTTTTGTGATATTGAGACAGACAGACAGATGTTAGGATATAGATGAGCTAATCAACTGACGACACTTGAGTTAAAATCGGAGGAAACCTTGTTGTACAGGATAAAGGCGGGCCACACTTTCATGTGGACCCCACCTGCTGCCAGGCCACCTTGTAAGGCTTTCTCTCTCACCCTCCCCCACAACATGGACCTCTTAAGTATGATTCTTATTGCACCTTCTCACTTACCAAGAAGCCACGCAGTTTAAGTACTTCCTGTCAATTAGCCTTGAGCTGTACGACATTCAAAAAAGAAGAGGGTATTGGGGAAAGATGATGGCTGTGTTTGTGTTCTCTCTCAGATGTACTTGTTTAATTTCCTTGATAATGCGAAGGGAGATTTAAGGAGCATTATAAGTGTTACCGCAGCCAGGCTCACCACCGTACGTGTTGTGGTAAGCTTCATCATCCCTCTCAACTATTCTCATTCAGCAGTGCCTCAGTGGTCACATGCTTGTTGGAAGGGAAGCGATCCAAGAGGCGGTTACAGTAGTAGCAGCAATATGTGCCAAAATCCCGCAGGAGTAACATGTAAATTGAACTGTACTGCAGTGCGGTGCATGAAGCGATTGTACGACATGGGGTGCACCACTCTGAGTCATCCAGGGCTTAAATCTCGCCCTGGTATCACTTACAAGAAGGCGTGTGGGGCCTCGGGTTTTGCTACTGGAGCTCCGGGAGAGATTTCTGTGCTTAGACATGGAGAGGGTTTCTCGGTATACTAAGATGGGACGGGAGTGGGGGGGAGGGGGTAAATGTAGTTGATTTACGAGTAGACGAGCTTTACTTGCCCTTTGTGTGTGTGTGTTTGTGTGTATGTGTGTGTGTGTGTATGTGTGTGTGTGTGTGTGTGTGTGTGTGTGTGTGTGTGTGTGTGTGTTCTTTAAGGTTGTACTTGTGTATCTTGTGTTTATGTGCGTTTTATGTGTGTGTATGTACAAGATTAGAAGTAGGCGTGACAGTTGATACGATTATCCACGAAGCTATTGGCGACCTTAACTCAATAGCTCGTGGCGTAATTAAATTTCAGAGTGGTGGGAGAGTCGCCCCTGTAGGCGAGGGCAGGCCACATACCACTGACTGAATCTGAACAGAATTGACTCTAATTTTCACACGTCAGCATGAATATTGACATAAACGGCGTTAAGCTATCCTAACCTGCGCTAACTCGACCTAACCTAATATTGGTATAATTTGGCTATATCATGAGGGTAAAGAACGTCTTCAATAAAACAGACTGTACTCGCCCCTGAAGATGTGAATTACACGAAAGCGCTTGGGAACTTCGTGTTATCCTTTTTCCTACGTGTTTGTCAGCATATATATACAGTATATCAAGTAGATTCACAATGGAAACGTGGAAAAGACAAATCTTGATAAAAGCACACAGGAAAAGGGGAAACAATGGAACACCTTAGCTTTCGTCTTTGTTCAAGACGAAAGCTAAGGTGCTCCCGTGTTTCCCTTTTCGTGTGTGGTTTTATTAATATATATATATATATATATATATATATATATATATATATATATATATATATATATATATATATATATGACTAAAAAAATCACTGAATCTGTCATGTCAAAAACTAAAGGTCGGTGGCTTGAACAATGCAAACTTGCAAAAAAGTACTTCGCAGAAGTTTTATTTTACCATTAATTTCCACCTTCTCAGGGAAAAAATCATTAGTAAGTCCTGCAAGAAAATTAAGGCTTCGAGCTTCGGGGGGTTTCGGGAGGTAATGAAGCTTGTGTCTCGAGCAATTAACGAAGAACATTGGAGCAACTTTTTAAATGAGCTTCCGCCATAATGAGAGGACGAGCAGGGGTGGGAAAATCTATTAACGCGGTTGCGGGAACGTCTACAAGGGCTATAGGTTGTACGGGTAGATTATGAAGAGGTGAGGGTTGTACGGTAAGGAACGCAAGATAAGGGGGGTACATAAACGAGAGAACTCGTAGGGAGGGGGATATGGTAAAGAACTAGAGGGTGGGGAAGATGAGAGACCTGGCAGGGGGGGAGAGGGGAACCTTGAGTTACCTTAGGTTGATCGTCAACACATTCGGGGATTTAGCTGTGGCTGTCTTCCCGTTCTCCAGGATGAAGATAATTCACGAGGGAATGACGAGGCAATGACATGATAATTTAGCTCAATAGAGATGCAGAAGAGGAAATCTATTACTAATAGAAGAAGGTAGCAGTCAAGGGAGAACTCTACGAGGACAAGATGTTTGATCGTAGACTTAGTTAAATATTAAATAAATATTCTGAATAAAGACGTCAAGGAGACAGGAATTTACATACTACAGCTGACTGAAGCAGACTTAATAAGATCGGAGAATAATATGATAACAACTTACAGGTTAGATTTACAAAATAAGCGACAGAAAATATCAACGTAAACGGGCATCACATACAAATAGGGATCCTTAATGTGGTACACTGACTTGGGATGACACTTACACAAAGTTGGTGAACGTAATATATCGGATGGTAAACTAAGACGACGCTTCAATGTTCAATTATTCACTTAAGATGCTGCAACGCGACACTCCGATCAGTAAAGCATGTCAAGTGACTTGAAGCGCGGCAACACGGCTCTCCCATTGGTAGACTGTCACTTGCATGATGTGGCTCTCGATGCGCCGATTGGTGAACTGTGTCATGTCAGAGGTTCGACAACAAGACATGGTGACTGATTGGCAGACTGTCACTTGAGATGCAGCAATGCGACGTTTAAATGCTTTAGTTCCTCACGGGACAAGATTATTTTCCGTAATTTTAAATATCACTTTATATCGGATAGTTTCAATGAGGTGAGTGAGCTTGTCATCAATTATACTGACTTATCATACCACGCCGTCAAATCTTTAAAGAAAAAACCGAGAGCATATAATTACAATGTGAAAAAGCACACAGCTTTTCAAAAAACCTACACACATTCTGAAGGAGTATCAAACACAAACACCACCACTTAATTCTAAATAAAAACAGCTTCGGAGCAGGAGATATGATAACAAACAGTCACAAAGATGCTCAATGTTTATATACTGGACCTATTTATACAATGTTCCACGCAGTACGAGTATGTTCCTGTCTGCCAGGCTTCTATCAGGGACAGGAAGAGAGACGGCGAAGACAGAGAGACAAGAGGGAGGAGAATGAGGGATAAACAAAAATGTGAGGAAAGCCAACGTCTAAGGTATTATGGTTGTAAGTATGAAGACTCTTGGCCTCCTGCTAGCCACTTACGCCACCTGGTCTCCAGCCTCCCACTGGGCTAACACAGTAGCGGTGGAGCTTTGTAGGGGAAGATCGCCCCCTTGGGTATAGTGGTGCAATTGGGAGCAGATATGATGATTACCCTCTGGGACGCTAATAGAAAAATACAGTAGACTAGAAAATCCCGCACGGCGGTAACCCAAAATATTTCGTTCAGTTTATGCATATCCCCAAACTTTCTCTAACCCCCAAAGATTTAGAATAAAACACAATATTATTATCTGTAGAAAATTATCTAAAAGATTTAGTCCCAAGTAAACAAATGCCTCTACCCGTTTTGCTTAAAGTTCAGACCACATGAATAAACATTCGCCAAAATTTGGATTCCACAAAATCCCGTTTCGGTGAAGGAATAAATTAGCTGCAATTTTCCGCCATTAAATTGAATTCCCACAGCCAAGCTAGAGAACGGAGCCCAGGGCCTGTCTGTGAGAGGTGCTGTCTGTGGCAGTGTGATGCGTAGTGGTGGTGGTGTGAAAGTGTAGGCTTAGTATGATGTGGTAGTGGTGCGGTACTGAACTAGTATAATGCGTTGTGGTGGTGTGGTAATGTGTACACATTGTACACGGTACTAGTATGATGCGTTGTGGTGTTGGTAGTATTCTGGTGAGGTGTGTTGTAGCACTGGTGTGGTTAGTGTATTTCTGATATGCGTACGCATGGTGGTGATGTGATAGTGTACAATTGTGATGTATTGAAGTAGTGATGTGGTAGTTAACTAGCATGATGTGTGGTGTTGGTGGTGTGTGGTAATATGCTACAGGGTGAGTCAAAAGTCTCCATACATACGGGGCCACGGTGGCCAATCCAGTGAGCCGAAAACTGCTGATCCAGCCACAGGCGCACGCGGATACCGTAATGGGATGGCGCCCCATCTTGCTGAAATGTAATAGTGCCCACATAGAGCATATTTTGTGACTTACAAATGATTGCATAATAAAGTGATCATTTTGCCTATGTATGGAGACTTTTGACTCACCCTGTAGTGTGATGCGCTGTGGCGTTACTGCACTAGTGTGAAGCACTGTGACGTAATGAAAGGTTGTGGTGTTGTAGTTGTGTGGTGTATTGTGAATAGTGTAGGAGACTAGCCGTATGATGTGTTGGGATAATTGCGTAACAATGCAATGGTAGTGTAGCAGAGGTGCGGTAGTATTGCGTTGTGGTAATGTAAGTGTGGTGCGGTGTGATTGCGTAGTATTGTGATAGCGTAGCCATGGTGTGCTGTGGCAGTATAACAGTGTGATGGTGTGGCAATGTGTTGTACTGTAGGAGTGTAGCAGTGATGTGTTGTGGCAGTGTAACAGTGTGATGGTATGGCAGTGTAGAAGTGTGGTGTGCTGTGGCAGATGAGCAGTGTGATGGTGGAGCAGTGAGGTGCAATGTGGGGGTATAGCAGCGGTGTGATGTGGCAGTGTAATAAGGTGAAAGTGATGGTACAACAGTATGGTGTATTATGACGGTTCGGAGCTTCATGAATGACCTAGTGCAGCAGTGCAATGTTGTATGGTAACCTAGTAGTAGTTTAATAGTTACTTTTCCGTTACACCCAACAATATTTTTAAGACATTAAGTATATGGATCTTTCGGTTTCATGTACCGCACTCAAAAAAATGAAGACAAAATCTAATGTAGACTTTTATGCAGATTCCAAAAATGTGTTTGTTTTTTGAGAAATGAATAGCAAAAAAAAAATATAACCCTCGAAACACTCAATGTTCTACATTGAAATTTCACCGTTTTTAGCCTAAATTACTTTAGTTTGTTTTTCGTTGCAGATCAATATGAGTGATGAAGTAAGGCACACCAAACAAACCTTTGAAAATCTTACCTAACCTACAGTATAAAAACCCTAAAACTATAAAACGCTTACTTTATTTGCGTTTTCGGTGTTTACTATGTGTTGGAGTAGTTTTCGGTGTTCAGATGAGGAGGGGTCCATGAACTCGAAAGCGATTTTTAACCTTTTTTTATAGGTTAGGAAAAGTTAGGCACGGTTTTCAAAGGTTTGTTTGGAGTTCTTTTTAGTATTTTACCCCACATTGTAATATTACAATGTAGAACACTCAAAGCTTAAAAATTTTTTTGCTATTCCCCCTCCTCCCCCAACACAAAAAATCTTAGTTTGGACTCGGCATAAAAATGAACATTTAAAAAATATATATATATATATATATATATATTTTTTTTTGGGGAGGGTGCGGTACATGAAACCGAAAAGATCCAGTTATGTTTTTTTAACCTAACCTAGGTTATGTTAGGTTGCTTAAAAATTTTTGTTTTGGAAGCCTCGTAGTGTATAGCAACGCAATGTTGTATGGTAGTCCTAATGTAATATTAATGCGGTGTTGTGTGGAAACAGAGATTCAGCCTTAACGGCAAATCTGATTATCCAGTTCAGCTTTGGTCACCGTATTACAGAATGGATATCGAATCCCTAGAAAGCGTACGGAGGAGGAACCTTGAGTATAGAGACAGATTAAAGCATATGAATTCGCGTTCCCTCGAGAGACGTAGAGTGAGGGGCAATATGATTGAGGTATATAAATGGAAGTCAGGGTTAAACAAAGTTGATGTTACAAAGGTATTTAAATTTATATTATTATCGTTTCGGTCATCCAGCGATTTTTTTCATTTTAAGTTACCACCGTTACCACCATCCGAGAAAGCTATTGTATGTTCGTTTGTTGGTTACTATGCTGCATTACGCGTTAGATTAGGTTACATTAGGTTAGGTTACCACATGATTTCAGCTATTTATATTTTTTCAAACATAACACAGTGCTCTCTAATACAATCAGTGAAAACGGGGTACTTTTAAACCCATTTTCAATGAAAAACAGCGGACGGTCAAATTCCGAATAATTACCTAACGCGGTGTTCTATAGTACCCCTAAAACTGTATATTAATGAGGTGTTGTATGGTAGCCCTAATATATTACTGCGGTAATGTATAATAACTTACAGTAGAAGTGCAACAGTCAATATTTATGAGTGGTAAATGACGCTTGTGATATGACGTACACTCTCCCAAAAGAGTATCGGCCCCCCTGGGCCTGATGTGTTTGGAAATGAACACAGTAACACGTGCACAGCAGTCTCGGTTCGGTTGATATTTCTGATTATGAGTTGCACCTTTCGTTCTTTCTTCTTGCACCTGATAATCACCATGATATCTGCAGTATACCACATATTCTCTACATAATGTAATGAAATAGGATGAATTGTGATACCAAATGCAAAACCAATAACGTCATTAGTAACCCCGCTGATATACACACCTTAGATACTATTTCAGCCCCAGGGAATGGATTGCCAAATAGAAATATAAAGTTACTGTTTTCATGAACCGAGGTTACAGTTGAATCGCTCCGAACGAAATAATGAAACACTATGATCCAAATATTACATTCATTTGCAAATGTAGTAATTACAGGTGTATTATGATGCCATATCCAATTACAATGACATTATGGTTTATTGCATTTCGATATTATTCTTCCTCAATTGATGAGGTAAAAATTATGAATATAACTTATCATCTCATGATTCGTTCTGGCATCGGAACATTATCTGATACACTAGATCTCGTCAAATCCTTCCATGGGTTGACAGTCACTATGGAGACATCACAGGCAACACGAGGCAGCATCATCGCTACATTAATATCATTACATCATTCCACAAAAAATGGAGCACGGTGATTCACCATAAATACAACTAATGTCAGAAATAATCACCGACAACCTCACAGATACCAACATAATGCAGGAATCACAATTAGTGATCGGAAATAATCATCCATTGCCATTGTATCGATGAGAAAAGGGGCCAATGATTTTCAGGTTCCATGTCAACCCTCGGTCATCTCAACCCCCGTTATCGGTTAATATTGACGACATATCGTATGATATTATTACTCTCCCTGCACTGGATGTCACCAGTCCCAGTCCTGCAACGCATGGAGTCAGAGTGGCTATTTAACTGGGAATTCCCGGCTGGGGGCAGACTGGAGGCTCCATGTTAAGTTAGGTTTGGTTCCCTGCGCCCACCTGACAGAATGTTTTCGTTTTTGTACCGTACATACCTTGCCTGCAGCCATATATGATGTGGCGTCCATTCTTGGCGAAACACTGTAAAACGTGACGACCTGTGTATGTCTTAAGTTTTCTATTGACAATTGCTGGTAACATATTTATAAGGATCGTTCCATTCCGATTTCAAATATGTATGGGATGACAACACCGCTTACCTCCTGCAAATGCTGTTTTTTTTTCTTTATATTGCATTCAGTTTCACGGCAAACACAAAACACTATAAACCGAGCATATCACTGTTCCGTTGCTTCGTTATTGGTCTTCCAAAATGGCTACGTCGTACGCGTCACGTATTATTGATGCAGTCAGTAAGATTTCAATAATTAGGCATAGGAACGACACTAAAAAAAAATTACTGGTGTTTCTTACTGTTATGAATAATTTTTATTGTCTAAACATGCGAGTTATAAGGTCTTCGATTTAGGGGTCTTTTTTTATTTTGTTTTTAAATAAAAAAAGTGTAGTTGTTCGCAACTGACGTTTCAGCCGTCATTATCAAAAACGATAATAAGAAAGACAGGAAGGCAAGGCGAACACCGAGTAAGCCACGCATATAGTTGGCCGCGGGACCAACAGATGGCGGTACTGTGCAAGGCGTGGGTCGTCTGAACGTCGTCCGCAACCTTCCTTTTTCCGGCCGTATGTGGCAGGGAATTGTTATACATGCGGCCGGCTGAACGACGTTCAAAATTCTGGCTATGCGGCCAGAAGTTTTAACCGCGAGCATGGGATTTGTGCGACTTGCTGATGGACGTTGACAGCTGCCGTTCTACTAAAAACCATGACGTCATCCTGGGCTTGATCCACGGTGCGTGCTCCCTAGTATTCTTTGCACAGCCCCAATTATTGGTAGGTTTTATACATAATAACATTATAATTTAATCGTGAATATATGTAGAACAAGGTACTTTAAATAAAAATGAGTGATGTAGTCGTAATGTTGACGAAAAGAGCATTATCGCAACTCGTCTGTTGCTACCTCAAAACATCAACTGATAGCTACTAGGCTACGGCCACTGCTGCACTAGAATTACAATGGCCATATACATTTTTATAACAAACATGAGGGGTTTTGTGCATGCGTCACAGCTGTGTGTAGGGACACGTTGCTTGCTGACAAGCTTCGTCTGCTAGGGCCAGCAGAATGCTAGGCAAGGCTAGGCAAATTTTGCATTGCATTTTGTTTACCTTTTATGAATAACCTACAAATTTAGCTTTTGCCTATTACTGTATCTATAATTAATTGCTATAATTAATATTTTTTTAAATATGAGTGACTCTTAGTCAGGTGACAGGGAAAGGTTCTGTAATATAGGTATTTTGTTTCAGACCTGAAAGGAAACATGCCGCCTTCAGCAACGAAGAACGAAAAATTGCAGAAGAAAATCGCAAATTTAACCCTCTATGGGAAGAGGATGTAGTGGATTTCTCCCCTACAAACGTTGTTTATCGCTGCGTAGCCGACCCCACGAATTCCCCAGTGTATGCCTCGTGGTCTAGGTCAACCAGCGCCGCCCACGGAGCGGGAGTCAACTACTAAGCCACGCCTACCCCCGCTATTTAAGACCTGACCTCGTGGTGACCTGCCTCTTTCTACCTACACCAACCAACCAGCCAGCAACACCTCCTCCTCCTCCGCCTGCCTGGCGGTCCTCGCTCCTGCCGGCGAGCGTGGCGACCCACAAGCTGTCCTCCTCTGAGCACCCTCACCAACCAGCTCTCTCTACATCACGCTTGTAACCATGCTGCCTTCCCAGTACCAAGCTGCATTGTACATCCAATACATGTATATAGAGAGCACATTGTGAGTTTCCTTTCTCCATTCCATCCTGAGTGTGAACCAAACATCCTTTACCCCACAAGGAATTCTTTGTTATTGCAAAACAATCAGAACTGTATTTGCTTACCTTTGTGAAAACAAGTACTGTACCGTTCAAAGCTCACCAACATTCACACCCCAGAACTTGTGAAAGCTGCTTCTTATCTTCTTATTAGCATTTCGTCATAATCTCAAGCGGAAGAATACACAAGACGTGGAGGATTTAGATATCCAAGGACCTACATGGGATACATTTTAAAATTATTAATTTCATCACAAGTGTATGTACTAGAATTTTGAGACAACCCTCCCTTATTTCAGTGGATAATTGGTAACTTGTTTGAGTGAAGTACGCAGGGGCGATCTGAGTGATTGGGATATTTTTGTCTCAAGTTTAAACTTGAAAGTGACCCAAAAATTCACACTTGCCATGTCCTAACCGAGAGACGTTATCAATGGACCCCCTCGCCAAAGTCTTTCAGTATTCTGGGTATGAGACTATTGGCTCGTTTATCCGGGTTCATAAATTTCTGCCTATTGTTCACTTTAAGAGTTTTTAAAAGTTAGTTCATTTCCAGGTGTCCAAAGGCTATGGTTCACTTTAAGGCCATTCAAATTCTCCATGGTCAATAATGTAGAGTTGTAAACCAACAACAAGCATTAAAGACACAACACTTCAGGCTATGATTCCATATATGCATTTGCAGTACGCGTTTGCATTAAATCATCCGAAAAACGGACAACCCTGTTTCCATTTGCGTACAGTTGTCTTTCTTTTAGCAGGAACAGGACAGGAAAGACGGCTCCTCGCATATCGAAGCTACAAGCCTTATATGAACAGGATGATTTGCTGTTAAACATCCTGGATTTGTAGATCATGCGTAAATCAAAGGAAAAGCGGACAATGAAACAGTTGCTTCAAGTATATAAGGGATTCATTCGCTCTAACTTGGAGTAGCTCTCATATCTGGGGCTCCTGTTCTGTCCAAATGTTGGATAGGGTGGAATCAAAGGCATTTCGTCTTATCATCTTTCCTCCTTTAGTTGATAATCTTTCTTCCCTTTCTCTTTGCTGCAATGTTGCTTCACTCTCTCTTTTACAGGTACAGTACTTTAACGGGAAATGTTCGGTGGATTTGGCATCCTGTGTACCGCCGGCAAGGCCGTGGACTCGTAACGCTCTTCTTGCCCGCGGTGCCCACCGTTTCTCTGTGGATGTCGGTCACACTATAATAACCTGTTATAGTACATCCTTGTTCCCTCACACAACCAAACTGTGGAATGCTCTGACTTCTTGTGTTTCCATATTCAGACAATCTGTCTCCCTCCAAAAAGCTGGTTTTCCGGCATCTTCGTGTAGATCAATATAATCTTTTTCTTATCTATTTTTAATTACTTTTTACTCTTATTTTCTCGCCCCTAGGCCCCGTTGTGGGTCGATGACCTGTGCACGGGTGGGCTATTCCCAGTTTAAAAAAAAAAAAAAAAAAAAAAATCGGACCAAATACAGCCTACAATACTCTGGTAAAAGACCTAAGCATGGACGAAGAAAAATTCAAAAAATATTTTCGTCTGAGCAAACAACAGTTCACACATGTTCTTTCCCTGGTTGAGAAGGATTTGGTGAAACACTGCAGGAACAGAGAAGTCCTTTGCCCAAGGCAGTGACTTGCAATATGTACAGGGCTGCTTCACTTATCGCAAAGGTTACGGGCATTAAACTCGTTGCGAATATCGAAATTGCGAATAGCGGAGCAATTTCTCCCATAAGAAATAAAGTTAATAGGGGGTATAAGGGCATCGCGGTGGTCACGGCCGTCAGATTTTAACACTTGTTTTACTCAATACATATAGAACATAAAATAAATAAAGAAACAAGGACATCAATAACAAACACTCTGAGTTTATTAGGTGTAGGGTGTATATGTTTACAAGTACAGTATAGTTGACATGTTTGAGTGTGTGAATGTTTGAATGTTTATGTGCATAGGTGTGTTAATTAAGTTTTAAAAGTAGACTGTTAATTTACCTCTGATGTGCTGTGTTGCTTGCTTGCTGAAGTTGGCATTAGGGGAGAGGGTGAAGGTTTACTGGGGTGAGAGGAGGCTGGGATCTTCAGCCACCTCACTCTCATCATCACTGCCAGGGTCGTCAGCCATCTCACTCTCATTATCGCTGTCAATTTGCACTGAAAGCTGTTGTTCTCCACTGCCTTCTGTTGAATCATGCATTGCGGTAAAGGTGTTTTAAGGCGATGGGTCTAGTCGTCAATCCACGTGCTCAACATCCGCTCCATACTCTCCATCCCAGCATCACGGAACCCCGTTAGTGGTGCTGCAGACCCGGCCATCTCCTTGATCTTGTCGGCATTTTTAACTATAGAATGCACCATAGAGGGAGCCAAGCTGTGTACGCACCTAATTACGGACGTTCCTTCTCCGTGTTCACGTCTTTTTACAATATCCAATTTCAAGTCCAACATAACTGCCACATGTGATCTCTTAGCAACATTGCTGGGAGTTTTAGTAGCTGGTCGCTTAGGCATTGCGAGATCACAAAAAACACACGCCAGCACATGCGAGACTGAGGCAAGCGGGAGCATATGGTTGAGGAATACGTACACACGCTGTCCTACGCTACGGTTGAGGCGTGCGATTCAAAATTTATGCTCGTAAAAATTTGCGAATAAATGGGGCAACCATTGTGAATAGTGGAAATGGGTAACAACAAATTTATTGCGGATAAACGGGGTTACGAATACCGACGCTATGAATAACGGGGTTTGCCTGTACAGAATAAAGAAGGTCATGCTTATAAATAGGAAATAATAGGAACCGTGTGTAAATATTAAGTGACACAAAAAAATAGTATTCTGTGACCCTTTTATTGAAACCATGAACCTTCATTTTAGAATACTTGTCAAAAATATATGGATCCAGTAAAATGATATACTGTACAGTATAAATAAGAATTAAGTTATGAAATAACACCTGCTAGGTTTCTAAGTGTACTGTATTATATAAATGCATTACAAAAATAGGTTGGGTATATTCTGAGTGAAATCAACTTCTCAGTCTCTTCGACAGAAAACTGTTTTTTCCTCGAGGCATTTAGCTGGGTGAGGAGAGCAAACACAGGTATAGTGACATCACAGTGTGGGATTATTCCCTTGTCCGTTTTCAATCGCTACAGGGAGCGATTGACATGTACAGCAAATGCATAACGCTAACGCAACCGTGCCAATGGAAACAACTGTGTACATTTCGATATGATCTATTTTTGCCGCTACTGCTACCTTGTGAATGGAATCCTTGCTATAAAGATTTAAACATATACCTGTACCAAATTATTTCAATTGATTCTATCAAGATCGGTTTGTTTTACTGGAGACTAGTTTCTCAGTTGTTTTGGGGTTAAAGTAGGAATTAGACAGGGTTGTATGCAATCTCCAACACTATAATATTTATTCAATTAAATTTTTTATGAGAAATCTTAAGGTGTAAATGATATTGGTAAAGTGATGTCAAATATTCAATATGCAGATGGTACTGCTCATACTGCAGATAATGAAAAAAGCATTTAAAAAAATTGGTTACAAATGATTAGAAAAAGGCTGACTATGGGTTTGCAGTTAATGTTGTAAAGCCAAAAGTAATGGTAATTTCCAATTTAGAAAGCCTAAAATAGAAACTATGGCAGTCAATAGGGAACTTATTATACTCGTACATGTGGAAAATTCAGTGCAATGGGGATGCAACTTGTGATAGTAGATATGGAAGAATAGTTATACACATAGTCAATCAATCAAAAAAAGCATACAGTAGCCATGAAGACCTATCAAAAACAGACATTAGTTTTACAGGTTTAAGGAAAATGGGTGCTGAAATGCAATACTGTATAATATGGTCAGCAGTATTGTGGACACTTTATGCACACATCAGAAAGAGGCTAGTCTTCAAAATATGGTAAAGTACTGCATTTATTGGGGCAGTTATAATGAATGAAAAAAATAATGCAGTTCTGAGGATGGTTTGAGTAACACGAGAAATACTGTAATTTGTGGAATAAGAAAATTAAATACTTCGGTCAAATGATTAGGGATACATGGATTATAATACGGTAATGGATAAAACTGACTACCAGGGTCAGGGGAAGGAAGGTTGAGAGATGGGTGAATAGACTGAATTAAAAGTTGAATCCCCAAAGACAAATAACATATTATAGAACTGGTTAAGGCAACCTGAGAATGTTTGGGGTGGAGGTCCATTGCCACGAACTCTCAGACAAAACGATGGCACCGTGACCGAGTGATTAATTCGGTATTTATCTCTACCGCGGGATAAAAATTTCCAACTTGTCTAACTCATCAAAACACCCAGTTATATTTGTATATTTCCTGTTTCACTTCCCAGTTTCACACTACAGTATCTCTAAACAGTCAAACAAGACAAACTTCCTGACTTGAACGACTGTACTCCAGTTGCTCTGTAAATCATCAAAATTTACATTCTTAAATAAACTGCAGCCAAGGGTACTACAAAACCAACATATCTACTTTTTATTACACCCTAACAGTGCTTAAGTTTAGACGATAGTATTTTTATTTCGCCTAATTTAACCTTAGTTTGGTTTGGTTACGTTAAATTGAAAAAACTAACTTACGCTCTTAAAAAAAATGAAGGGGTATAAGATAAAAGTACGTAACCTAGCCTAAATTATGTAAATTTGAAAATTATATACAGTACCGCAGAATTGGTAACTGACTGTGCAGATTAGCAGTGTCCGGCAGCCTGGCGGTTCCCGGACTAGGAGCTGGACAAGTAACTTTACATGCCCATGTGCCCGGCGGACAAGCTAATACTTTGAGAGGTAAATAGTTATACCTAGACGGGAATTTGTCAGGTGCTGCGTGACTCCATCTCACCTTACTGCACATGTTTAACCAGTGAAGTTATCAGTGTACAGTACCAGGATTAGTGACCTATGTCAGGTGCAGGTAATTTAACTGTAGAGTACATTAAGCCACCAACCTGCTTCTTGTCAGTCGGTCAACTTATCAACATTTCAAAGGAACCACCAAGCTGAGAGGCTGTAAACATGAGGTGACAGGAGTTAAGACCTCAAACAGCAAGAGTTACCGCCACCGATACCAGATTATAGGGGAAAGAAGTGGTAGATAGGGTACTGTAGGTGATCACATGTGCCACCTTCTCCCTGTACACCCTGCAAGAGTTATGACATCACATGAGAAGGGTTACCGCCATAGACCAACACAAATTAGATGAACACAATTGACCTGTGAGTTGATACACATAATAAATTTGAATGTTTCATTTAACTTTGCCAATAAAAAAAACTGGGCTAGCAAATTTCCTCCAAAAACTAGTCAGGGCAAGTAAATTTCAGTCACTTGTCCTGGACAAGTAAATGTATACAGGGTATTCTGCAAAGACTATGGTAACTTACTGCCTTTCAAACAGGAACATAGGGCACCCTTTTCTCCGTGGTTCATTGTATTCTAAATTGCTCACATGGAGTTCACAATCAACATGATACAATGGTTTTATCTAAGTGTAAACATATCGTCTACATCTTTTTAACATTTATAACGCTCGTTGATTTCTGAATACACTGCTCTTTACTACAATTTCAAATAGGGTTTTAGCGTTACTGCGAGCAATAAAAAACTTTATTAAGGTCACATGAAGTTACTGAGCTACACTGACGTGCAATCACAACACTGATAATTTTAAATTTTCAACAGGATGCAAAATGGTCATTGTTAAAATAATGACAAGAAAATAACTAAAGCCACATAAATTATTATATAGGTAACACAAACCTAACAAACCCAACCTAAATAAGCTGTAATTTTAGTGTTCAGCAAAATCTGGATAGTTTAAGTATAAAAAACAGCAACAATAAGTGTATGGTTTAGCATGATATGTAAACTACACATTTTATGCAAAAGAAAAAGTAGTTCATTTCTTATTATGTGACAGCTCAATTTTCTTCTCCACCTAAGTTATCTAATTTAATATAACCAAAGCCAGCTTGATGTAAATTAGCTAGGTATACATTGAACAAGATGTTGGCCATCACTCATTGATAGCACGTTTTACTATAGCATCGCTGCATATAAAAAAAATAATCTTTAGAAAATGTTGTTATACTTAACGAGTTTAAAAGCACAATACGTCGCTGACGTACGATCTCGATTGCTGCAAAGGGGGGCGTGGCTTCACATGTGCTCCTTGAGCCCTCCTCCCTCATTTAAAGAGGTAAAGATTTTAGTTGAAGACCATGTTTCTCTTATTAATTAGAACCGATTTAAAGATCTCTCAGGGAAACCAATGAAGCTAAGATTCTGAGGTAAGGTCAAGAGGAATAGAATAGCCTGGTTGTACCCGTAATCTTAGTCATAATTTGCAATTTAAAGTTTAGAAGCTCTGGATATGAATTCTCTTTCGAGATGAAGGCACTCTGATTAAGATAGAAGACAATCTTTAATTTATTTGTTATCGAGGAAAAAAGCCGACGATTTGTTTGCCATATGATTCCTAGGGAGTTTGTCTTTTATGTGTCAATGTTACTGTAAGTAACAGTAGTGCCAAGAGAAAACCTGCGATGATTGGCAGAGTCCAACTGGACAACATCTTTTCCAACCGAATCGGGCCTTAATAATACAGTAAAGGCAAACACTTAATCATAGTTGTATCACTGACATCCCTATAAAATCTTCCCATGCCAGGAATTGAACACAGGCCTCCTGGGTGAAAGCCAGGTATCCTAGCCACTAGATAAAATGAGATAGATCTTATCTAAGCAATAATACGGTACAGTACTCACTTTAAATGACTAATTCAAATAACCCGGAGACCTGCCAAAAATAACATATAACTATCGGTAATGAATTCTGTTTGTTGATACAAATAGCAAATCATTATTCTCTCTTAGATTGCCTCCCCATTGACACTATACAGTAATAATGCATCTTTGCTCATCTAAAGTTAGGTTCTCATTGATTGTCAGCCCAGCTGGAAATAATTCATGATTATAGTGGAGCAGAGAGCTAGCACCAGAAGTTGTTTGATTTCATTAATTTTTTCCACAAATGTTCTTAGGATGATAGTAAGTAATAAAATGATAAGACAATACAAAGAACCTGAACATAACCAACCAAAGAAACCTACCTAACTTCCAAGCCGGGGGGTCTTCCTCTCCGGCATATTAATCCACACAAAGTGTGCTGCTTTTGAAAGAACTGGATACAAGGAACTATTTTCATTGAGCAGAAGACAAAAATGTCATAACAGAATCTGCTTTGTGGGCATATAGTGAACATTACAATAAATAACCATGTAAAAGGATACAATTATCAAACAAAATTTAAATGAGTTATATCTTTAGATAAATTTATTCCTCAGTTTATAACAAATGTAACAATGAACCCTTAAAGCCTGGGTGACGTTTCTCAACATTCACTAAGATGACCCCGGGTGATGTTCCTCAACATTCTTAATGTTTGCGGCATATTTTGAATGTCCAGGTGGGACAAAATAATTTGTACAAGATATGTACAGTATTATTTAATTGCATCTCAACTCACATAATTTTTGTCTCAAGTCTAGTGGTTCAGTTACCCACCAGCTATCATGATGGCTGCACGTCCTTCGACGTCTCGTGACCCGCCTCACCCCTCCACACCCTCAACACTATTGCTATTCATCAAGAGTTGCTAAATTTGAGGGGCACTGATATAGTATCGGGCGATGAACACAGTGATGGGGGAGGAAACAGATGCAGATGATATTGAGTTTGTTGAAGGGGCCAGCAGTGAGGACAATGATACAGACAATGGTACTCACTCCCCCACCCTGCCAGCCACCCCGTCAGAGAGGTCGTTGGTGCCATAGATGTAGGGGACCATGTGCACGCCAGTCAGAACAGTATGCTTGGAGTGACTGCACCAATTTTATGCTTGGACTACCAGTTTTCGACTTAATTTATTTTTTTGTGCTGAAATATGCCCGCATGGGGGGTCCGGCAGGTCTTACGTTGCCCAGGGCATATGGGTTAAATCATGGCTTCACTACATTTGAATGCAACAATACCATACTTGGCAATACCTATTCACTGGAACACTAAATTTAATTGCTAGTTAGATTTAGCATTCATCCACAATGCATCCTCATTGTGCATGGGCTTCAGCCTTGGCTCTGGTATAACATATGGAAACAATAGTCTTCATTAAGAAGATACAGTAGAAGTCCATATATACAAGGAACACACAGCCAAATTCTGCAAATTTATAATAGAACATGTGACCCCAGTACAATTTTACCATGAACACTCACCTACATATCTGGCATTCCTGCTTGGTCCCACTGATTTTAATACAAACATATTTGAATAATCAGAGCTCCTGGAACTTCTCTTCCATGTCACATGATTGGCTAGGTGCTTGTGAGAGTCCTTGCCCCCACTGGCAAACTAATCATGATAGACATGAAATTTTGAGTACAGAGCACCATGATATCCCTTATCCTTATCTTCTGAATTATTTTAATTTCGTAAAGTGTACTTGGTAAACAAGAAGAATCCTTTTGGATACCCACAAAATAACCATCCAGTAAAACTTCAATAATACAGTACAGTAGTTCCCTTCAGATGTATGGACTTCTATTACATTTACAGAAATAAAAATCATTTTAAAGTACAGTAGTCATGGATATACAGCATATAAATTATTTTACCAAAATAGAAATTTGAAGAATTTAAGTATGGAATCACATTTTATTGACAAAGGCTGAGGTGAGTGACCCCAGAAATCCACGTATGCTGAACACCCCTCTCAATCAGGCATATGCCTATCAACTTCTCACAGTGGAGGTACCAAACATAAAAGCCCCACATATATTACATTATCAAAATGACAAAATGGTGAAGCTAAAAGGAGTTTCATACACCCCCCCTCCCCCAAAAAAGGGTCAATGTAAATATTGATCTACAGGTATACAGTATATAAAAAATTTATACACTTGCAGTGAAAAGAAGTGCATCAATATATGAATATTTTTGTATAAGTTTATTGTCTAATTGTCCATAGAATTTTGATATAGATAAAAATTTGTTAGTGCTCAATACTGAGTTTAGCTGGGTTTTAATTATTCTATATACAGTGGTCCCTCGGTTAACGAGCACAATTCGCTCCAGAAGGTTGTTTGTTAACCGAAAAATTCGTTAACCGAAACCAGTTTCAATGGGTTTTTGGGTAATTGGTTCCAGCTCACCGAAAATTTCCTACAGTCAACAAAAAAGGGAGTAAAGTACATTTACTTTGAGGTGTGTATGTAGAAGGCTCCTGGATGATGATGATGGGAATTAGAATGGGGGTGAAGGAGAAGGGAGAAGAGAAGGCATTGGGGTGGAAAAGAAGTCACCCCATGGCGCCATTTCACCCATAAAATTTTAGTTCACGGTGAAATTCAAGATTATTTTCTTTAAATCAACACTGCACTGCATTATAATTGTATTGTCAATATGTAAAATAAATTTCAAAATGACCAATAATTTGACTGGAAACACAGAAAAAAAGCATTTATGTTGAAGAGTGTGAAGCAAGATGTTACCTCCACTGAAAAGACACAGAGACTGACGCCTGCTTGGTGTGTTGACAGGCTGTTTGGCGTGCTAAAAACTAGTTTCCCTGTACTTAAATTATGTTAAATAATTGTTAAAATGGCTAAAAAATTTAATATAAGATTTAAAATTATTGAACAGTACAAACTTCTTGATCTTTACTAAAATAGTAGGAATATAAGCCCTAGAACCGATTACTGTATTAGCGGACTAATACGACAGCTAGTGTGTAAGCAAAAACATGTTGAGGGGCGCTCGTAAGGAATTCGTTAATCGAGGGAATGCTCGTTAACCAAAGTTAAGAATCTTATGGAAGGTAATTTGTTAACCAAAATTTCGTTAACCGAGGCACTTGTTAACTGAGGGATCACTGTAATACATGTCATGGAAAAATAATTATAAAGTTCAGTAAACTTGCTGGAGGAAGCTCATGAAAGCAACATTAACAGTCTACCAGCCCTACTAAAAATGAGAATACTGTACTCATCTTATATGTATTGTGTTTTCCTTTGTTTTGCATGTAAAATAACCATCCTGTAAAATAAATTTTAAGTTTAAAGATCAAAATTTTTTGTACTCTTACTGAAATCATTTAGTTTAAATAATAAAAACCCTAAATTATGGGGAACCATTGCCTTAAGAGGCCATCAAGATATCTGCCTGGTTTGGGATCCTCTGATATACTGTATAACCTTAGATCAAGTGATTTTGGAGGTAAAAACAAACTTGTTACCAATTGCTTCAACACATCAAAAGAGCATCCAGCCAAACTGAACCCTTCTGGTGGACCCAGGATTCAAAGGGGGAAGTGTATGGTTGACTTGAAGTCTGTAAAATTCTGTCTGAAGAGAAATTCCTAACATTATCATCTATAAAAAAGGTTTCTATCTAGGGGAACACTCAGATGTAAAAATCACACTCCTGGATACACCATCACTTTTGTACTTAATGTTCATACAATATGTTTGTCAGTAATGGAATAAAAATGACACAAGGCTGACATAAAAAAATTTTCTTGAAAATTATCCAAATGGGTTAAAATGTGACAATCACTATTACTGATCCAAGCCACTATTGACATACTGCCTAAGTGAAAGACCTCTCTTTTGGTCTCAATGGTATATTCCTCTTCAAGTCCCACAACCTCTCTTAGTTGGGGGCTAATGATGGCCACTGGGTATACAATATTAAGTTCCTTAGTACAGTCCACTATTATCAAGAATTTTTAGGAGATACCATATCCTCAAATCATTATCTTGCACCACAAACCTCCCAAACTATTACTGGCTTGGATTGCAATAATCAACATCTCAGTATTTCAACACAATAATAAAAACTGCTTTTTAAATATTAAACTAACAAACACAACTTATATAATACAAAAAATAAAATCTCATTATACAGTATCAACTGAAACACTCGTGTAGTCTCAACTTGGGGCAAGTCAGTTTGACAATAAAGTAAGGTTGGGATGCAATGACCATACATGTGAATGATTTACTGTCATTGGCAGGACTGGATATTTTATGTGCCTGCAATTATGTCTCATGTTGGGTATTCAAGGGTGCAATAATCATTGAGTCTTACTCCTGACCAAGTATCTTCTCTAGCAGTAGAGTCAACATCCATATCCTTGGATATCTTGAATAATGCTGGATATACTGGGCAAAGAGTTGCATTGGTACCAAATAAGTTTTTCTTTTAAATGATACATCCTGCCATTGAACTACAGCAATTTATGGTCTCTGCCATGAGGTGTTCAACATGTTGGTCACTCACTAAGTACAAAAGCGATAAAGCTATAATGAAACTTAAAAACTTAATATACAGTACAGTACTTAATACTTCAACTCGGTGAGTATCACTCATTAAATTTCTTCACAATATTTATTAATAAGAGTTGTTTCTATTCATCCAACCACTTTCAAAATTATGCATCTTCCATGAACAGGGTCATATATATACTATATTTTTCATAGAATTCATTGATATATACCCTAAACACTCAACTATCGGGTGCGCATCCTGCATATAATGAACCTCTACCCATTCTACCTTACACATTTTACCTAAACATTCACCAGTTACATGTTGTTCTTGTTCACATCATTTCAGCAAGTTTTCATTCATGTAAATTTCTAGAGACTTTTTCTCAAAAAACTTTTCTCACATTTCATTACCATTTTAATTATACAGTATACTGTATCCGAATTCCTATAATATTGCATAGATTAATAATAACTACTGTATACATTACAGTATTTTTTTTTTTATGGGATTAGCCCACTAGGGCACAGGTCAATGACCCACATCAGGGCCTGGGGACAAAAATATAACAATAACAATAATAATAATAATAATAATAATAAATAAAAAAAAATAAAAATATTAAATAAAAATACTGTATTATTATAATAATAATAATAATAATAATAATAATAATAATAATAATAATAATAATAATAATAATAATAATAATAATAATAATAATAATAATGGACCATAAAAAATCAATAGTGAGAAATGATATACAGGTTGACAATCCCTTATCCGAAATCCTTGGGACCAGATGCATTTCGGTTTTTGGAATTTTTCGGTTTTCAGAATGGTTAGGTTTTTTTTTTTTTTTTTACAGGGATCAGCCCACCCGGGCACAGGTCACTGACCCACATTGGGGCCTGGGGGCTAAAATATTATTATAATAATAATAATAATATTAATTCATAGGTCTAGGTCGTGTTTCTCACTTTTTTCATTCTTGTATTTCTTTATTATTACTATTATTATTTTATTATTACAGTATTATTGTTATTATTGTTATTCTTATTTTATTTTTGTGTATTTTTTTAAAGATTTTATTTACTCTGAATAATGTATTATTATTACTGTATTATCATTATTATTATAATTATTATTACTATTACATTTTCGTCCCCCAGGCCCCGATGTGGGTCAGTGACCTGTACCCGGGTGGGCTACCGGGGGTAAAAAAAAAAAAAATTTTGCTCCACAATTTTTTTCCGGTTTTCAGAGCTTTTCGGTTTTTGGAATTTCGGATAAAGGGTTGTCAACCTGTACTGTATGTATGTTGTTGTCAAAGTAAGAGAATGCTATTCACAATCTTCTACAGGTAATACATAAGATAATGACTACAGGTATATTATAAAAGGCACAAATTTCACATTAAAAATTTACATCTCTGCCAATCATATTAGTCCTCTGACATTTTTGTATGTGGTGGATCAAGGAACCTCAAGAAGGGGGAAATAGGTAAGGAAACTCTTGCAGGACAAGTGTAGAGAGCAACAGGAAAGATCAGACTATGCAGCAGTTCCTTAACTAAGTCTGAGTTTTTTGGAACAGGTAATAAATGATAACATTAGTGTACTCAATAACCAGAATGGATCCGTCATAACTCACTGGTCACTTGTTGATGATCCATAGGCTAAACACTAATTTTAGTTAGAATGAAGACAGCATGGAACAAGTTAAGTGTTTCTCATATTTGTGAGTGGACATGTCAAGATATAGAACAATTAGTATTGAATCACAAAACAAAGAAGAGAAAGTACGTAAAATTGGCATTAAGGAATACTGTATATGTAGAGAAAACTAAGTCAAAGAAGTTAAAGATGATGAATAGCATGGTAAATCATTTAGCAACAAAGAGAAGATGTTTGACAGCCAATTGTGACATGAACAGGATGCAGAAATATGAAGATGTGAATGTGGAAAAAGTGTTGGACAGATAAAAAAGGGTTTGGTAAGATGAAATAGGCATATTAAAAGAAAAGGTAGAGAAATTTGTTTAAATCTTGTTGATTATCACAACCTGTAAACAACTCATCAACATAAGAACTTTTCTACATAAATTTACCATGGTCAATATTAATAAATTTGACCTTTAAACAGCTGATCATGAACACAATTAGCTTTAATCACAACCCAGAAATTACACATGTTGTTAATATTACTTCTTATGAATCTACCCTTATTGTCATATTGACTAGTAATTTAATAGTTCCTGTACTATTAAAAAAAATTTAAGAGCTAAAGAAAATACAGGTTACCTTAATAATACACCACAGTCTTCTAGATCATCTCAAAATTATCACAATGACCTTTTACTACAATCTATATGCTAACTTTGAGCATACACTATATTCTACTGGGACTGATTAAATCTATAAAAAATAAACCATTCTTTGTAGTGTTTCTCTAATAACAGTGCACTCTGTTATAATTTTCTTTTCGTTCCATTGTAATACCATTTGATAAGGATGAAAATTCACATTTTTACTCTTGTAATAATATTTAGAAAGCTATTCTTTCATTCAAGTTTTTAACATATCTAAAAAAAGGAGATATGTCTTCTCTTGAACTTAAATCCCGACACTGCAAGAGTATTAGACTTCTAAGGAAATGGGTCAGTTTTATAGTATTCATCAAGATCCACTGGAGCTGCACCACCAAAGAAATCCAAAACATAGATGTTTTTGATGTCCAACTTGCAGAAGAACCAATGATGACCTGCAAAGTAGCAATAAATTGATGCAGTATTTTTCAAGAAAATATATGTATTCTATAGATACATGAAATGGAAAATTGCAGTCAAACAAACAATGTAATCTATGTAACTACTGTAATCTAAGGTATACACAGTCTTGTCAAAAGCAAGAGAGATCCTCATCATGTAGTGTACAAGAAAAAAAAATCAGCTGATCACACTGATAGTTCCATTTATATTAAAACATTAATAAAACAAACTACTGATAGTTCCATTTTTGTTAAAACTTTAATAAAACAAACTACACAAATTGTGTAACAACTCTGTCTATACTAAAAAGTGATATCTCAAATTGTTGGTGTCAGGTTTAACCTGAAACAGAAAACTGAATCTTGAAATTCCATTTTATATCCAATGAGTGAGGCGAGTGACCTTTGGTTATTTTGAACTCGGAAACCCTTTTGATAGCACTCGCCACAGATTGTAACAAGTTCAGAGACGGATGCAAATTATAAAACTTCTCTAAAACATTACCCATCCAGTTCACATTTGGGTCTTATAAGGTACCCTTTGATGTATTGGTCACCCTTAATCAGAGGTGTGTTGAGACTGGTTCAGTCCGGTTTTCCCGAACCAGTTGTTAAATTTTGATTGGATCAATGAAATGTTTATTGATTTTGAACAAATATTCAACGGTCAATAAACATTGATCTTGAAATTTGCAAACGAGCCCTTATTTTCCTTTCTACACTTAGACAATAACCTAACATGGTTTTTTGGTCCACAAGAACCTTAAATTTTAAATACAACCATTGAAACATGACATTATTATTTGCTGTTAGTGTCTATAAGAAAATTCCTCGGTACATTCCAAAACTATTCGCTCATGAGGTCTACTTTGTTCACTGCCAAGTTTGCCAACTCTTCCCCACCCACTGACTGCAAATGACTGGTTCACCAAATATATATCATTGCCATCGAATCAGAATTTGAGATCAATATGGAGATGATTAATCTTGTTTCACTTTAAGCATTATGAAATTATAATCACTAGCATACAATATTTAAAATTATAGCAAATGGTAACTGCTCAGGTAGCCCATAGACTGCACTACTGCCAATTAATCAAATTTGTTGCATTGTAAAGGCCATACCTCAACCATCCATCTGATCTGATTAGTACCCATTTTAACGGCTTTTTTTTTTACATCAACCAATATTGTTTATACTGTACCCTATTTACTGTACTACAATAATACTTATTAGGTTTGGCAAACCTGTCTTGGACAGAGTAGTTTTCTAGACTAAAAGCATCAGTGCGTCACTCGCGTTGAACTCAAGGTCAAAGTGATATCGTTGTTGACGTGAACTTGTAATGAGACAGATAGTATTAATTTCATTGTTTGCCATTTCTTGCATCTAAAACAGTAAATACGTGAATTATTCTTTAAGAAAATACTATACTTTAATAAAAAAATTAATCAAAATGAAGAGACAGGCTTGTTTCCAATTTTTAAATAAAAATAAATTAAACAACAGAAAACAACAGATGTGCAAATTGAAGATAAAGCCACCACCAGTCAAACTTTGTCCACTTCTAGCAGGACAGAAGTCTTGGAAATAACAGAAAAACCAATGACCTGGTTGTTTATGGCTCCAGTATTAGTTCATCGCCATCACCGATAGCTCAAGAACAAAGTACAGTACAGTATTGGCAAAATGTTGGTCCAATAAACCATTTGAATATTTTAAGGAACAGTATTCTTGGTTAGAAAAATATACGTAGTATCACAAGCAATGGTCGTTTCAATATTTATTTTCTTTTAAGAATTTTTTTTTTATTTTTTTAATAATTATGTCATGTCATCAGTGAGCTTAAATAATTTCTGCCCCCTAGCTTAATGACTTGCACCATTGGCACTCGCTGATTTACACCTCTTTCTGAATCAGAAATAGTTGTTAAAGAATTGGCAGTATACCCCAGCCCATAATGGCCAGCAGGTAAATTACATTAAGAATTTAACCCTACAGAATTTCACACCACATATAAATACAGTATGTGGTTGACATGGACTAAACTCTCACTTCCAGCTAATTTAATTTTTAACTCTTGGACAGATGGAGGATGTTTAGGTCATCTACCTCGGCCAGTGGCCATAAAACGATACCATATTTTGGAATTCAATCCTCAATTTATGGGCATACAGTATACTGGAGTTCTATATGATTGACCTGCAATTTGTGAAAACAAATTTATAAGACAGGGAGGTGTTGGAAAGGATAACAGGATGGTTGGTTGCAAACCATTTTGGGAAATTCTTGGCTTCAGGCTTCATAAGAAGGTTAAAAGACTAGCCAGAGCCAAGCAGTCTATGTTTGGTATGTACAGGGACTCATAAGTTAACCTGAGGTGGAAGTCCTAGCCAAATATTGTAGTGTACAGAATACAGTACAGTATTTTTATTTGGAGCATTATTTTGTTTCACCTTTCTTATTTATCTTTAATCCTTACTGTAATATAGTCAGTGTTAACTGTTAAACTTGAAGGGTTTGGGGATAAACATTGGTCTCCCAATGCTGCCCATTTTTCCCAGAGGCATGTTTGTTATTCACCACATTCCCCAAGAATTTAACATGTGTGTTGAGGCAATTCTCATTTAAACATACATATAGAGCAGTGGTTCCCAACCTTTTTTTGGCTGCGACCCTAAATTTCCCAACAATACGGTGTCATGACCCCCAGGCATATAATATATTAAAGTATAGCTTGAATGTTAAGCAAATTTTTTTTTTACTTTATGATAAGTATACTATATTTTTAAAATTGTCTGAGCGTCCCTCGCGACCCTACTGAGGACACCCCACGACCCTGATTTGGGTCGCGACCTGAGGTTGGGAACCGCTGATATAGAGTATAATTATTTCTCATAATACAGTACAGGCAGTAACGAACTGTTTAAGTAATGGGTAAATTCTTTCCATGCGTGTCTTGGGCCAGGATTCAAAACCATGACATAGGGGTGAGAGATACACACATTACCACAGTACAGTACAGTACAGCACATCCAACACCTTCAGGCTAGGTTTACCAGTTTATCGGTGTGGCTTGGAGAACTGTGCTCTAGCACGGAGCGAGAGTGAGTGGCCGTTCCGAGGCCGCTCACGAGTATATATACCGGCTGACTGAACGAAGCTGTCTCGGCTCAAGTCTCGAACCAAGTTCAGCCACGTCAGTCAGCTGACTCAACAACAGTTACATGATCAGAATGGCTAGTTACAACAATTATAGGCATTTGTTAACTACAGGGTATATTACATTATGTATATTATATTATTCTTCAGTCGCTACAGTATGTACTGTACATGTACTTGATAATAAAGAAGGAATGAAACTAACCCTGTTCCTACTAATTCATAAACCTGCTCATCTTTCATATTTATATTTGTCATTACTGACAGTAAATCAAGTTATATAATGTACAGGAGTCTAATCTCTTAAATTAATCTTGTGTCAAGCAGCCAGACTCATCCAGTAATTTCATTCAAACCTAACTGGGAAGAACTAAATGGCACATAGTGTATTCTTAAATTATTAAAAACTATACTACTGTACAGTACTAATGAAGAAATTAATACAGGCATAATTAAATTTGTGTAAGACGTATACTGTATTCCCAATAAATCATGTTTTAGCTAATTTTGTGATATCTCCAAAAAATCGGACATATTTAAAATACTGTACCATAGCTTAGGTTTGGCATTGTACAGCTATAACTTACCAGTAGGCCAAGATTCCATGGCAGGATGCCTTGAAAACAATGCAGTTTGAGCAGCACTTGCCTCTGCAGTTCCATTCTCTAACTGAAAAGATAAAGGACTGTATTGTAGATGATGTACTTGGCAGAAGAGATAATGTGAATGTTATACTTTATAGCTTATGGGTTACTAACAAGTGGCCTGTGAGATACCTCCACAAGAACACCTCCTGTCAGAGCATATCATAACCAACAGACCCCCCCCCTTTAATCATTTTCACCACTTATCAACTTACTAGCCGTTCGGATGGTTGGTCTATCCAGTGTTAGTACAGGAGGAAACTAGAGTTTGGGAAACCTGCGATATTTAGTAGGGTCACACTGGATAACAATCTTCTCACGTGTGTCCAGGCCAAGCAGGACTCAAACCATTGACAATTTGGTGAGAGATACATACATTACCACTGTACCACCAACAACTCCTGGATACATTCAAGTAGCAGGTTATACTTTCCTGTTGAATCACTACAAATTGTTACTGAGCAATTCCTTGCTTAATAAACCAGCTTCAAACTCCTAGCTAAGTACAGGCATACCTTTCAGATTGCTGTTTCATTAGAATTCTCATTGTTTTGGAAGAAACTTTTTCTATGAAAACATAGAAAAGATATAATTTAATATAATGGTTCAAAATTTCTGTTCGAGACCATGCATCACACAATACTTTCATCTTTTGGTCTGATCTGCGTGTTCAATGAATGCCAGTAAAGTACACTGATTACCTGTCAGTCAATCATCACCCGCCAGTCAGCTTTGAACACTTCCCGGTCATGTGTGCTTACTCTACTGCAGTACTAAATCTTTTTTAACCCATATTATCCGATCAAGCTCTGGCAGCAACATTCATGGGCATGATGAATTCATGTTGAGACAAAATTAAAAAAATTAAAAGAAAAGGCAAACGTGCAGTCTAAATTGGACATATACTTTAAGAAGTCCCCCACTGCTGTCTCCTCACACCCCACCATTGCTGCCTCTTCACTCCCTAAAGATAATCCAATACCTTCAACAAGCAAGTATGTTAGCCTGTCTGAAGAAAGCGAAATTGATGACCCATCCAGCCCTGTCTCCTCCTCTGCTTCATCCAATTAATGTAGTCTCATGTTTAATTAAAAAATTATTGAGGCCCCATGTGCATTCACCTGACTACATTAAAGGTAAGTGCACAGTAACACTTTATTCATTTTTCATTACTGATTACTTTTACTGTACCGTATTTCATTTTAGATTTTCTATGTATTATTTTTGCATTTTCGACTTATGACCTGGTCGTCGGTCCTAAACCCCGTCGTAAGTCGAGGACTGACTGCATAATGCCTTGTAAAAGAAAGTTTATAACAGGAATGACATCCAGCTGCTACAAACACTTCAAATTTGCCTGATGGTAACTAGGACACCATGCCACAGGTAATTACAGCTAACCCATGCAGGTGGAGGAATGGTTACAAACTGTTAATATAGATAATGAAGCTGGTATTGTGGCCTAGCAGTCAAGGAAATACATCAGTATGGATGTATAAATGCATGTAAGAAGACACATGGAGGCAGATGAGTGTCAGTGGTTGTAGCTTGGGTTTGGCTACATTAACCATTTCAACTATTCCTAAGAATGAAGACGAAGGCTTTTGCCCAATTCACCATTTGATTATCACCAACCAAGACAACTTATTCAAGGAGCTCTTCATGGAAGAAGATGGAAAACCAGTTGGGTTCCACATAGGTGGAGATTGGATTGTGTTAGTAGTTACAGCCAACAGTGGTAAATTTTTCACATGCATGTTAATAGAATAACTCAATGCATTATGACATATGAGACGAAGGGAAGGATACTTACCACAACAACATTGCCAGTGAGAATGATGCGTGCACATCGGGGGTCTTCTGGATCAAAAGCTTTGCTTTTGCAGTAATCAGATTGAGCCTGTGAAAGTACTAGTGTAGCCCGTGGATCACTCTGTGAATGATGGTATTATTGTCAATATTTATGTACAGTACTATACGTATACAGTTTACAGCACTACTAAAAAGATACAACTTTTATTCTATATCAGACCCTTATTTATATTTCCAGGTTAGAGAATGTAACTGTAAAATTTGTAGTGATACACAGAAAATCATTTATAAATCAATAAATGAAGTATGGAATCCCATTTGATGGTTGCAGGGAAGAGATGCCCACAATGTTAGATTTTCCCACTAGGATACTCCCTGTTAGAGCCTGCCTTGTCCAGGGATTTTTTAAAGACAATTTTCCCTGATCATGCACCAATTAGCCAAACATCCACAAACCCTGAAACATTGCACTCTAACATGTCATCCCTCACAGTACAGCAATGGCTTCACCACCAAACTAACTTTATGTTAGCTATAGTACTATTATTTCTGTATTAATTTAATTGAAATATAGTTACAGTACAGGTATTACCCAAGATATGAAAGGATTCTATTCCTGTTAAACCCTTTTTAAGTTAATTTTTCATAATTTTTTTTTGCATATAATCCCATTATAAAAGCTTAGAAACAATCCTTAAAGAAAGAAGAGAGTGTGTTTTTATTTTTTATTTAGTGTATATAATTATCATAAGGCAATAATAAACATATAAGTGAAATGGGTAAACATACATAATTTTCATCATTTTTTTTTTACTGTTACATGCACACACAATTATTCATACAGAATATGCAAAAAAATTAAAAATAAAATCAAAGAAATGATATTCATAAGGTCAAAAACATAAAGGGTATTAAACATTTCCTACGTGGAAGGAGGAGGAGGGAGCAGAGTCGGGATCTCAGCCGCTTATGTCTCCCTTATCCAGTGAAACTACTGCCAACAGGCAATGCCGTATTCTTTCTTTTATTTTATTTAATGGTATTATTCTTATTTACTCCTCACATTTACTGGTACTACAATACAGGAGGTCCCCGGGTTATGAATGGGTTCCGTTCCTGTGGACATTCATAAGTTGGATTTGTACGTAAGTCAGAACACATGCTATATGCATACTGTACTTACAGAACAATGTTTAAAATCCCAATATATCATAGCCAAAGTCCTTATATACATCTAAAATCAATTAATTTAAGACAAAAGAAGAAACAGAATGACAAAATACAGAAAATGAAAGTAAAAAATAAGTCAAAAGGTAAATAAAATAATGTAAATTTCAAGATTAACTCCGTTCGTATTGGCGGGTGTTCGTAAGTTGGGACCTCCTGTATACACATGACCCTGGTCCTTAATAGCCTCAGATAATGAGGCACCCACCCTAATTACATAGATTTATTATTGGACAATCTGTGCACATAAGGTATCTATTCATATGTTTTAAAACATGCTGCAACAGATTATGATTATTTTGGAACCCTCAGATGTGTCTTTTATGTATAAAGTAAAGGTTCTACACATATGTACTTTTACCACTTTTCATAAAAATAAGTGAAAGCGATTCTTAATTAAACAATGAGAAACATGTTTATATTTTGCATTGAATTGTTAGGATCCCAGTAAAACAGTAACCTTAGCTTCTAATTCCTTTCTTTTTAAGGCCATGGTTGCTGCAAGGGAAAAGGTTAATTTTTGGATAAACTCTGGCTGCCTTAGTTTGAGGCACTTATACAACACTCATTACCGTACAATATGGTGCTAGGTTATAAATTTATTATCATGGCTAAGAAGAGCAGGGAAACTCATTCTCACTGCTGATTGGCTGAAATGCCTACCTTACAAATTTTTATTGTGCAGTTATGCTGGAAGCTCATGGCAGATGCCAAAAGGTAAATGCAGTACAGGTATTACTAAAGAATGCATATATGAGGGAAGGTGATTAATCTGGTTAAAGGATAATTAGGGACCTACTGACACAACAAAAGTTTAATGAGACCAGAAATTTGCAAATCTTTTAATAAATAAAAATACTGTACAATACCTGAACCTGAAAAAAGTACACAATATATTTTTATAAGATGGCAAATTTGATGCCGCTCATTTGAAAATGAACATTACACACTAATCTATAAGCTACTGTACAGGACTAGAGTACTGTACTACATGTACTGTTCTGCTGACTTACCAGTAAATCCTTTCCAGTGAAGTCCATTGCAGTCAAGTACATGTATGGGATGCCACTTGATTGATTTATGGGGCCATCACTGATACTTAGTATGTTGTCAAATGGAAAACCCTCAAAAGCTGGTAAAGTGGAGATTGTTGCAATAGATGCCCAGTCTAAAACATAAGAAAAGAGATTAAACTAACTACATTATTTACCCAAATAGGACATTCCAGTTATACACCAAAAGTTACTTATGTTTTGCTGGCCCTGATATTTTTTCTTCTTGGGGAAGTTTACTTTTTAGTTAAAATTACATTCATTCTTACTACCTGCTACCACAGAATACTGATGTTTTATGAAATGAAATTTATGTCACTTGCTTAACCTTCACAACTGTGCTGCCTTGTTATGTTTGGATATAGTACAGTAATGCTAAGCTCTGGAAATCTTATTTACAAGGTAGGTAAATGTACTTATATAATAGAGATCAGTAGTGCAGGGTTGGTTAACAGGAATATTGAGTGCAAAATAGAGATGAGTCAACTTAAGTTCACAGATGACAGTGTTTTGATGAACCAGTCCAAAAAAGGTCACAAGAGTCAGAGAGGGGGGTGGGGTAAAATATGTACCGTCATCTCTGTTAGTCATGGTTGACTTGTTCTACAAATGGCCAATTGGCCATGAACATCAAACTCTACAAAAATGGTTAATAGCTCTCATAAACCTAACCTTTTACTGAAATTACCTTTGAAAATTCCTAAATATCAGAACCAAAGCTGTCGCTATATGAAAATTACCCTGAAAACACAAAGAACTACAAATTAATTATAATACAGTACAGGTAAACCTCAAGATACATTATCCTGAGATGCTATACAGTATTCCACTTTAACGATGATTATAAATTAAGACCATCTCGCTATACAGTATACAGTACGATCAAAACAACTCGCTTTAACAAAATCCAACAAATAGCCATTGATATCCATTGATTGGGATTTTTTTATTTCTAGTGCAAACTATGGGTTGTATCTAATCAAATTAATTGCGGTCTTGCAAGGATTCCAGCAATGCAAATTATATTGTTCTAAGTCAAGCCAGTGACATTTTATAAGGAAAAATATTTAACCCTATGCATGGCACATCTCAACCTTCGCTTGTAAGCCTACCCACGCGCTGCCACAAGGCCAACCCACTCGCTACAGCCGTGTTTGGTTCTTTGTCGATCGTACACCCGCCATCGCATGGCTCCACGATTATTGGCCAGCATCGTACATTGTACTTATCATCCGTGGCTTTTTCTTATAGAGTGAGAGGACAGCACTAACATTTAGATTGAACTGTGTTATGGTGACTGTGAAGTGATATTTTTCGTGTTTTTGTGACTGCAAGGTGCTTCGACTCTGTTGTTTTAAAAATGTGAGCAGTGTCGGCCACTATCATTGTTTTTGTTATCATCGTTCGCTCTGTTTTTTGTGACAAGTGCTTTTGCTCTGTTTTTGAGACTGAAGTGAGCAGTGTAACTTTGAAACTATCAGAGAAGGCCTTGGCATCCAAGACAACCATGTCTCTGAGGTGAAGCTTGACATAGGTAAACAGCATGACTCTCCAGAGGCTGTGTGGAAGTCAGAATGACGTCTCCACTCCACCTGCAAGAGTCCCCTTAGCCTCAAAGGGGACATATGATGAAGACCAGGCTTATTCTTCAAGATGTGGTATGTGTTGTTGAATTGAGGAGCAAGTACTGTATGGGGAGGAGGAGAACGTACTGTTTGGGGAGGAGGAGCAAGTACTGTTTGGGGAGGAGGAGCAAGTACTGTTTGGGGAGGAGGAGCAAGTACTGTTTGGGGAGGAGGAGCAAGTACTGTATGGGGAGGAGGAGAAAGTACTGTTTGGGGAGGAGGAGCAAGTACTGTATTTGGAGGAGGAGAAAGTACTGTATGGGGAGGAGAAAGTACTGTATGGGGAGGAGGAGAAAGTACTGTTTGGGGAGGAGGAGAAAGTACTGTATGGGGAGGAGGAGCAAGTACTGTATGGGGAGGAGAAAGTACTGTTTGGGGAGGAGGAGCAAGTACTGTATGGGGAGGAGAAAGTACTGTTTGGAGAGGAGGAGCAAGCACTGTATAGGGAGGAGAAAGTACTGTTTGGAGATGAGGAGCAAGTACTGTATGGGGAGGAGAAAGTGCTGTTTGGAGAGGAGGAGCAAGTACTGTATGGGGAGGAGAAGCAAGTATGGGGTAAAGGAAGTACCCCCTGTATATACTGTGCATGTACTGTACTGGATGGTAGGATGCAGCAGTAGTGTGCATGTGTAATCTGACAACATGGCATTAAGTGGTTTATAGAATTAAACAAGATGCATATTTTTTTTTTTTAAACAAGAAAGCTGAAGTCTAACCTGAGGTATGTACAACATATCTTGCTATCTTGGTCACTTGCCAATAAGGTGGTGGAGGGGGCCAAGTTGTCTCCAATCCTCCTGATGCAACATGCACAAGTTGCCGAGATGAAACAAGTTGCCGAGATGAAACAACCTGAGGAAAATCAATTCCCTGATTATCAGGAGTAACAAGTAAAATGAGTTAAAAATGAGTTTAAACATTTTAACATTACCTCAAACATTACTCACAAGTATAGGCCTTTACAGAGACTTACATTAATAAATATAGGATATTTCCATTTCTAAACACTCCTAAAACAAAATATTTTAATTGCTTATATAAATTACTAATTACACACAGTAGACCCTTGATAAAATGCAAGAGTGGGGCCGAGAATTGTTGTTGCACAATATCAATAAGAAAATTATTAAATCGTTTTATGTACAGTACTTAATAAGATAATATAGGGTACAGGAATATACTGGAGCCCCAACACATACTACTGTACAGGGTATATACAAAAATATTTCTTAAGACTTATTTTTTCTCACTTCAACACCAATTCTACCATTTCAAAACACGTTTTAACAAATTATGGTAAAATTTAAGGACAATCACCGAAAGAAAATTATCTATAGAAGAGAAATTATTTCTAAAACAAAGCAAATTGAATGAAGGAATAGAACTGTTGTCCCTAGTTTTCTCCTTGTCAACAAATAAGAGGACTGTGTTAATGTATGCCATCTTCGTTTCACTCATTATCAGGATGCCTCATCATCATACAAATATTTCTTAAGCTTCGTCAACACTTGCTATATAACAAGTATTATTAACAATGTTATGAAACATGTTCGAGAATATTTAGTGAAATTTCATGTTATATAACAAAAAATCAAGGTTTATAACGTGTTAGATGTTATCCGTTTGAAGTTGGAAAGATGCAGGTTGTTAAATAACTTGTTATATAACATATTATAATCGAATCCACACACAGGTTGTTCATAACCAGGGCCCGGATAGTTATGCATTTGCATATTTCATATGCAAATGCATATTTTGCGTGATTTCTATGATAAGTGCATATTACCTAGATAACTGCATATAAATGCATATTTTGGTAAAATATTCATCTGGCAGTATCTCTTTGTTGCCACTGAATGAGCACACGTGGTACTGGGAGGTGAGGTGAGGTGTGGTTAGGTGAAGTGAGGTGAGGTCACGTCGCTTTAATCTGTCGTTTCCACACCTGGTCATGACTCATTGGACTAGTGAGTTAGTCAGTCAGGAGCAGTGCTGCTGTGTGGAGCTACTCTCTTCTGCTGCTCGTGAAAATGCCGAAAGTACAAAGAAACCAAAATGAAGTGCTGAGATCATATGTAAAGGAATTTGATGCATTTACTACTGATGGAAGTGTACTGTTTTGTAAATATTGTGAAGCACCAGTGACAGCGAGCAAGAAATTTCAAGTCCAACAACACCTTAAAACAAGCAAGCACATCCGACTCGAAGCTGTTAAGTCCAATAGTGCACATTAACATTAGTTTATATTAACTATTTTGTTTCCGTATAACCTGCATTCTTGGCTTTATAAGTGACATTTTAGTGCATATAAATGCATATTTCCCCTGTTTTAGTGCATATTTGCATGCATATTTCATGGTTTTTTAGTGCATAACTATCCGGGCCCTGTTCATAACCTTTAAATAAATACATTAGTCTATGGTAGGAATCTCCAGTGGCTAAAAATATTAAAGTTAGAGCGAATCATTCTCTGACTGGAATGGCATCTTAAAAATGTGCCTAATTCCAGTAACCAAGTGTTCAGAGCCACAACTTGACATCTTCACAATGTTTTTGAAACTTCCATAAGATCCATAGTACTGTACAGCATTGTTGTCTTGACTAGTGTACTTAATAACATTGACATAGTGGATGAAATTGTTAGATAACTTTTGTTATATAGTAATAACATTTTATATAACTTACTAGCAACAGTGTAATCTAAAACGTTACCTAGTGTGGACATGCTTTTAGACATTAATAACAACTCTACTCTATTTCAAATTTCTAATACGAAACAACAACAGAAGCAGCAACTTTACAACATTTTTCTTCAGATAATGATGATAACTTTCTTCTTTCTTATAATAATAATATTGATAATAATAACAAGAATGATAATAACTTTAAAAATAATATCCCCCCCAAAACAGACAATTTAATAATAATACAGTAATAGGTGGATAAGATTTGCAATTTTCCAACTGAGTCTAATTTAGGAATTAAAAATAGAGGTACAGTACTGTATGTAAGTACTGTACAGTAGAGTACACGTAACTAAGAAAAATGATAACCTCTTATTTCCATGATTATACAGGTTGTACCTCTCTAGTCCAGCAACCTCGGGACCTGACCGGTGCCGGACCATGGAAATTCACCCCTTTCCTGGATAGATAGTGACTTGTGCTTATGCTTGGAAGCACTAGCACCACTTTCTCTGCATCATGGTCTCTTTGAAGACATATTGAAGGGTTAAATGTCGTATAGTAGCTTCTCAAATTTCGCAAGTTTTTAATTCAACATATTTTATTGGAACACACACAAAAAATGAATAAAAATTTTGACTGCGGAAACTTGAATTTCGACGGGTTTGAACGGCCCGCCAACATGCAGACGACGTGCATAATCGTGTAAACAGCGTCATTTCTCTTATGTACAAAAGATTCATCATTGTTTATTACTGAATGTCTTTTTTATTGAATTAATGTTTATGTGTGCAAAATGAGCAATACAATTCATTAATAATACGTAGAATATTAAAACACATGAGGAAATGACACAGCATTGTTTTCATTGATTACAAAACCAGTGACTGACTGGTTCTACATATAAAACTGAAGAAAATAAGACCTTGGTTGTAGCTGTAGTAAAATTAATATGGTTGTTTTAAGTAATGTTATTTAATGGAACAATAGAAGTAGCTAACGATAATGGTAAAGAAAAAAGAGATCGCGTATGTAAGTGTGCACACGTGAAAACATATCGTCATTACTCTACATAAGAATATGAAAGCAACACTTATTTACTGATCATATATATTGAAGGGTTAAATGTTGTACTCTGTATAGACAAGCAGAGAGAGAGAGAGAGAGAGAGCAGCCAAACTGCCGGATGTAAACAAAACTTAATTTCCCGCGGCTTTGTTTTTGTTTTTTTACGGGGATTAGCCCACCCGGGCTTAGGTCACCGACCCACATTGGGGCCTAAGGGGCAAAAATTTAATACTCCTGTAATAATAATAATAATTCAGATAAGAAAAAAAAAAAAAAAAAAGGCTGCCTATCTACGGTACCTATTGGACAAACTAAAATCGTTCCGGACCATGGGAGTTTCTGGACCACAGAATGCCGGACTAGAGAGGTACAACCTGTATATTTTTACAGTTGACAAAAGTTACCCCACCCCTCCAAAATCAAAATGTATTATTCTGCACGTACTACTGGGTATTGAGTAATAACTAGCTATACATGTTACATAGAAATTAGAATTTTCTTATAATTTTTTTCTATGAATGCAAAGGGGGGCACAAAGAGGCTGCCTTGCACCCCCTTATGAATAGCCCTGATTGCAATACTGCAATCAGAAGGAACAGTCTTCAAGCTGGGAAGGGAAGACAATTCATTTTCAATCCTGTGTTCTGTATTGTGAGGTAAAGATAGAAATTAGATTTTTGGTAAAGCTTATGCTGGTATAATTATGGAAATGAATAAATTATAGAATATCCTTGTTGTTAGCTTGGGGTTCTCCAGGGATCACTCTCTTCATCTGAATTATCTGTGAGTGTTTAATAGTTGACTGTACAGTACAGTCTCAGGAAATTTGGCGACTAGCATATATACAGTTATTTTTAAAATGCTAAATACAAAAACTGTCTTAATGTCTCACCTGGTACAAAGCCAAAGTTAAAGCTGCCACAGAAAGTGCAGTTGTGACTCCCATAATGAAAAAATAGCACCCAGTCTTCCTATAACGAGTCTGTAAAACAAAAAACACTAGATATTATTCCTTTAAACAAAAAGGTTACAGTACAGTAGTACTTAATCATCAGTGACGCTGAACTGAATGATAGAAAAAAATTGTCAATGGTTATTTTTCATTATTTTTGTTACTGTAAATGCCCACCTCATTCTAGGTCACAACAGCAATACAGTATTCAGGTCAACAAAGGATAAATGTGTACAGTAACAAATTCAGAACATTTATGTACAGTATTATGAAACAACAGATAAAAGTACACACACACACATAACACCATCTGTGAGGGAACTACTACACCACTACTAACACCATCTGGGAGGGAGTTACCACACTACCTTTCTCTAAAGACTCCTTTTGTTAAACCACCAATGTATGTAAGTCATTTATGTCCAATGTATATTTTCAGCCTTCGGGCTGCAGAACTTTTTCAATAAACCGTTAATTATTATTATTATTATTATTATTATTATTATTATTATTATTAATATTATTATTATTACACACACACTATACAGGTAATATACAGAATGGAAAGTTCTAGAAAAAGTGCAGAAAAATTATTCTCTCCCCTTCCTATGCCATATATCAAGAAGAGCTCAACAGACTGACTCACTCGGCTCTCTCTGACCATCACCATGACCTCATCTGCAAATCTGGAAAGAAGCTTATGCACCTTCCTCGACACTGGTTCCTGCTTCTACCCGAGATCCCTCATCCACGAATTGCTGTTCAACACTACAAATGCATCCAACCCATACGAGCATGTACTGATCACTATAAGAACAGCTTTGACCAATCAGAGGACAGTACAGGGAGTTCTGCTATAACGCGTGTTTTGATAACGCGAATTTGCTCTAACGCGATTTATGAATTCGGAACAATATTTGTATAACGCGAACGCTTGTTTGCTATAACGCGATTTTTGCTTACTATTTCTCCAATTTTGTGGTATTAACTGTGAATATGGTAAAGAAGAATATCTCCAAAAAGCGCTCTGATGATAGAATTCCCGGTGATTATCGTAAAAGAAAGGATATAACACTTGAAGAGAAGCTCAATGTTATCAACCTCAAAATCACCCTTCTCCCCTATCAAGTTACATTCATATTTTTTCAAGGTAAAGTGTTAAATTTACTGTATGATTTCATTATTAGATATGAATGTAACATTTATTTAGACTGTGCTATCCTTTGTGTTAGGCTAAATACTAAATTTTTTCGATTTCGAGTAATCTGCACCTAACCCTATTTTCTCCATAAGCCCTGTTATTTCTATTACGCGATTTTCTATAACACGATATTTTACAAGAACACAATTATCGCGTTATAGCAGAACTACCTGTATATACATTTTCTCTTGGGAGAATTACACATGCACAAAAATATTCATTGATGTTATGGCTTCCTAGTGACAAAAAACCCAACTATGCAAGCACAAGAATAGATTCACTTAATGCTCCCCCATCAGTTAAATAATATAAGTTTTTGTAGAATTAGTACATTTTGTGGTTAATATTCAGTAGTGGCCAAGCATGGGACTCCATATTGATTTGCATATAGGGAGTTTAGAAAAAATAAAATACTTTGCTGTACAGTACAGTATAGAGTTGTCGTTGGAAATTTATATTTTTCAAGTTTTTCTAACTTCTTGAATTTAGGTTTGGTTCTTTAGGTTCCTTGTTTTTTCTTTGGTCTTGTTGGGTTAGGTTTACATACTTGGGGCCTACAGGGTCTATACTTTTTACTTTTATCCTCTTCACCACTGATCAGCTCATTAACCACTTGGGCAGTTGGTTACGTCTCTGTTACGCACTATTGGCAAGTACTGGGCATGCACTGGCTCCTGAATGTATCTACCCGGTATATCTGCTCCAGTATTGGTCAAGTCTAATCTTGAAAGAGCTCACAATTGGTGAGGAGGTTACTGGTAGGTCAGGTCGGTCTGGTTTCTCTGGTTAAGTTAGGTTAGACATGTATTGTATACAGTAGCTACTGATATTTGAGAGCTGTTAGGTTAAATTCTTGATGATCTTTTTGTTTGGTCAAAATTTATTTCCTCCATCATTTTTGGGGAAGTTTTTGATAAACCAAAAAACTGTTCTTCTACTGAAAAATGTCCTAACTTGGCTCCTTAATCCACGCACCTGTTCATAAAATATATCCCTTTTTAAAGTCTTCTTTAATAGTTAGGATAGGTTATGTTTCATTAGGCTTGCTTTTGTCAGGTTTTTGCATGCTTTTACCAAAAAATTTCCCTCTACTTCAAAGCCCTATCCACGCCATCGCATTATTTGTTTTGATGTTTACTTCCCTCCGATATTTTCATCATGAAGTTTTGATATGATAATCATTTCTTGTGAAAATGCTTTGTTTGGTAGGCATGCACTACTTTGTTTTTCTCGACGGTCATGCCGCATCCCGGATGTAAACAACCAATCATATTGAAATATTTCAAAACACGCCGCCGCGCTCCTTGTCGCGCTTTCCCGTGCCAATTGCATTTTCATCATGACATGTGAAGGGTGTCGCTGGTCTTATATGGATGTAATTTGCGAATTTAGAGAAAAAGATGTATCTTGCCCTCCAGTTTTTCAAAGGCCGCAGCAACCTTCCTTCAAAAAGACTGTCCAGACTGCAAGAATCCCTGTGTTTTACGACCAGATAGGAATTTGTTCCAATGTAACAAGAAAGTAATTATGTAATAAGAAAAACAAGCGGCCACATTCACTGAGACCACGGCACAATCCTTCATCACTTCCACTATAAAACAGTGAAACTGTGGCGTTTTTAAAATCGTTTTCTTTGAAATATCGGCGGTGGTCTGTCATCGATAATTACTTTTTTTTGCTTGACTAATATGGAGGACTTCACAGCCGCTTCCCCCTGTTTCAGTAACAATAAGTTTGCCCACATCAGGTGTTATGTTATGCTAGGTTAGGTTAAGAGGGGTTAGTTTACTTTAAGGTTAGGTTAACTTAACTTGAATTAAAATGTTTTGTTTTTTTAACACATTTGCCATAACTACGACAGTGTCCACTATAAAAGACAGTGAAATTGCTGCATTTTTAAATTCGTTTTCTATGAAAAATCAACTGACTGTGAAGTCATAAATAATTACCTATTGCTCTATCTCCCTATATACAAATTAATAAAGAGTTCCATGTATGGTCACTATCGAGTATTTGCCTTTTTGTAGACGAGGAAAGGTTAGGTTTCTCAAAGGTTTATTGATGCTTTGTTTGTGTGTTTTTAACCCCCACATTTTTCCTCATTGCCAACCATTGTTGTTGTCTTCATAAATATATGGTATTATTACAGTTTCAGCCATGTAAGAAAATGTAAATCTGGGTAGTATTACAGTAAACAGCAACCACAGAATTCCGGAAATTCACTTCACTCAGTTGATAGAAGTTTTTTCTATGATAATTTTCTTATATTACAATTCCGTCGCAAATTGATAATAAGGAAGTTATCAATCTTTAAAAAGAATAAAATCAGAGCACCTGTTGTCCCTAAGCTGTTGCTCAAATTGTGTGTGTTCGTACATTCGCCTACTACCTCCCGCGCATGTGCGGGAGGTAGGTAATTGAGTTGTGCACACACGGAGGAGAAGGGGGGGGGGACAGCCAAACAAATCAAATAAAAAATCCCAACATTTGATTCAGCGAATTAGCATTCAATATTCTGTGTGGGTGGTAGGATGAGGGAGATTTTTAATCAGTTGCAACTTGGAACCATTATGTGCTAGGGGCAATTTCTATTATTGGAAGTGTATTGTATTATTTCATTCTGAAAATATGGAAACTTTAGAGAACAGAGGAACCCATGACGTATTCTGGTCCCTGACTCAGAGTAAGGTAAGAAATACTGTAATGGTTATTCATATTCTCGTGGAGGCTGTCCACATGACTCTAAGGTTATTATATAGCGCTTGGGGTCCGGGGACAAAGCCCCCGTCTAGGGTCACTGGGGATCCGGGAGCAGGGCCCACGTCTAGGGGGTTAGGTAAGGTTTAGTTTGGTTATATTGTATAAGTTAGCAGGCACACACTACCGGGAATTCAGAACACGCAATCGCTAGAACTATTATGAGGAGGGGGGGGTGGGCTAAATTCAAAACAAGTGATTTCCGATAAAAACGAACGTCAGATTTGAACCAATCGCATCAAGAACCATCAGAAAAACACCTTTTTTTTAATCAGATTCTTTGGTTGCTGTAATCTGCAAGTTTACCTAAATCTGCAGTAACCGTGTGGCATCTCTTTGTTTACAGCCGACCCATTCGGTCTGAGTATACTGTACGTAGTCTCACGTCCACAAGAAACGTAAAATTACACCATGATGCTTCAACAAAGTTACTTTCATTGGTACAAAATATCAAAATAAGTACTTTCTCTTTAATATAGCGGGAACGGCTAGGAAGTTAGGTAAGGTTAGGTAGGTTTCTTCGGTTGGTGAAGTCGGGTTGTATGGGGGTGGTGAGAAGTTCAAAACGACTCATTTCTGACAGAAATGAAGGTTAAATTCGAATGAGTCACACCAAATAAAATGGGAAAAAAAATTGTGGTCAAACAGATGTTGACTGAAACTGTAAATTTACGAAATACGCATGGCGTTCTTCCAACCTCAGTAAAGTGTACTAAGAGAAAGACTGAATGTGAATATCGCAAAGACCAACATATGTGGCACTGTGTAAGAATCTCAGAATCCAACGACGAACATGAACCAGGCCAATAAGGTAAGAAATAGGTGATTCCATAATATGGTGAGAGTCAGTTAGGTTAGGTTTGGTTTGGTTTTTGTTTTTCTGGTGTTTTTTGATGTATTTTGCCATGATTTTTTTCGGAAAACGTCCAACGAAAAACCCCCCAGCTAATTTCCGCCCAAAATGAAGGTCATATTCGGTCTAAACACACACAAATACACTAGAAAAATATATTTTTTACTTTCTAACAGAGAACGGTGTGACAATGCAAATTTACCAAATTATTGGACATATTATTTTATATCGCCATGAAATACATAAAAAAATTCGATGGAAAGTGGTGCCCAATAAACTAGCCCTGCATGAGGGGGCAATAGCGCCATTTTCTTGGGACACCTTGTATTGTTTCTCACTATTAATATGATTAAAATTGACCCTACTGCATTTCTCAGCCTTAAGGCAAAGCTTTATTCATGTAATCACGCCTGAAACAAACCAATGTGATCGTTCTATAAACCATCAAACTTATTTAAAGTTACAACTTTTACCCTATTTTTAGCAATGGGAAAGGGTCCGACTAATTACCCAAATGTACCCAAATGTAGCCGCAATGAGGTCAAACGATGGTCCTACAAAAATAAATCGGACTGCCAATCACTTCTCGACTGGTATTTGGTGTCACGAAGTAAAAAAAAATTGGTAAACTTACTTTAATCTGAGTTAATAGATCGAGTGCATGTACTGTACCTAACCTAACCTAACCTAACCTAACCTAACCTAACCTAACCTTACCTTACCTTACCTAACCTAACCTAACCTAACCTAACCCAACACAGATTAAATTAAGTTTACCATTTTTTTTTTACTTCGTGACACCAAATACTAGTCGAGAAGTGATTGGCAGTCCGATTTATTTTTGTAGGACCATCATTTGACTTAATTGCGGCTACATTTGGCTACATCTGGGTAATTAATCGGACCGTTGGGAAACCCGTGGCTAATCTCGATCATTACTAATAAAATAGCTTCTTATTAGAGAACTTTAAAAAAAAAAGTATAACACCATTTTTAAGTTACCAAGATAGAGAAACCATATGTCCAGTATAGTTACACAACATTAGGAAAAGAATGGCAAGTGATGGGGGTTCACAATCATTATATTCACTATCACAGTTTAGGAATTAATTTTGAACTTACCTTCACATGGAAACCGGGTTCAAGAAGACTATGAGAGTCTTCTCCCTTAGGCATTGTTGTATTTTCCAGCCTGTTTTATATTTAAATTAAAGCTCGTACACAGTAGTAGCTCGCCCAGGTCTCAACTCGCAACTCACAATGACTTATGAAGTTATGACTAGACCAAGGCTATAGATATGTCCTATCTGATTTTAAGGATATAAAACAAATAACATTTCAATATGCAAGTATATACAGAATTGGGTTATAGATCGAATTAAAATTATTTGATTAGAATTTGTAGACCCATTTTAAAAATATGACAAAAATATAACACATTACAGTATTCCATTCACATCACTCAAATAATAATGATACTTGCATGGATATATTAATCCTGAATATTGACACGTGGGTGTTGAGATAATGGGGTACATCAGCTGACTGTGTTGTCCTCAAGGGAAGAAAAGAGAACAATAATAATATTCCCGAATGTTAATGAAATTAGCATACTTATTTTATGCTTTAAAAATGTTGAATATATACGAAAACCTTTAATATTTCCATAAAACTATACATTTTTATTAATTATGTTTGTAAAACCAAAGGATAATGTCGAAACATAAATCCCTACATTTTCTTTGACAAATTCACGTTTTCTCTTTTCATTCACAGTGTTCCTCTCTAACCCTGTGCTGCCATCTAGCGGCCGTAAAGGAAGTCTTCACCCGGTGCGTCGTCTGCTGTTCAACGCGGGAAACGTCAGTGTGCTGTTAGCCGCGGTGAGGCGCGGGTAGTGTGAAATCCCATACTGGGGTGTTGGAAATAACATACATGTATTTTATGCTTGAGTTTACTGTGGTCCACGGATGATATTTCATGTACTAGTTGTTGAACTTAATTGGCACTGGATTATCACCCCCAGATCTGAAATATTAGCAACCATGGCAGCTCAAAAGGTAAGAAATATCGAGGGTGAGGAAAAGCCCAGATGAATGGAGGGTGGTGGCACGCCATGGGAGGGTAGAAGGCGTCCCTCTCTTGTTAAGTGACTCAATAGGTCATGTGTTGGTTAAGGTTCTGCTGGCTTCTGGGTATTGTACATGAGTGTGTATTGTTTTACTATTTTTTTAAAATGTAATTTACTTAAATTGGGACTTGATACAGCTGAAATCACCCAACGAGGCAAGGGCCTTGCCATCCTGTAAGTCTTGGGAATAGGCCTTGTGCCATTAGTTTAATGATTTGATATAGCAAGGGTTTAATGTTGTTGTTGTTATTATTTCCTAACCCATAAACTTGTTTTATTTAAGCGGCTCCTTTTATATGGGTTAACTATGTAACGTTTTTGCCGCGCCATACTACAATTACTCATCAGCATATGGCCGCTGTGTGAGTGGATGAGTAACTGGTGCACTATGATGAGCACTTTCCCTGTTTAGCAAGACAAATTTGGACGGAGTGAGAGCTCCATTCTAATCATGATGCCCCTTTTCAGCTCCGGTTGTGTTGACAATGGTCAGGTATCAGAGATATATTAAAACTATCAAATATAAAATATGGTCAGTTGAAAGCCACTTATTAATTAAACTTCGATAACGATTATTTGTAAGCGTTAGAAGCATGCTTAAACAATACTACGCTTCTTGCCTTGTATCGCCACGCACACTGTGCTTAGTTTTGTGAATGTAAATTCAACATAATAAATTTAATTTACTCCTACCTGATACAGACTGAAAGACTAAACGGTGTATGTAAAGACTTGTCAAGCATCAGATATGTTTTAATGGGTGGGGTAGAGTTGCTTATAAAACATAAGTAAGTATTGTAGCTACTACAGGTCACAGCCACGTTGACGGAGTCCGAACACTGGGGCGTAGATCCTTGGGTTAAGACTTCGGCCGATGCTTTGTCTGCCATCTTGGCACATGTCCCCGAAACCCGGTGCGCCATCCCTTAACCCAACCTAACTGATATTCGGTGTTTACAAATTGTATTTAATTATAATAACATAATATTTTATGGTTAAAATTTTCCGCACCTGTCAATTTACTGTTGCGTACTGTTGGGAGGTAATGTACAGTCCATTAAATTGCGTGAAAATATGCGTGTTGTTGGTCTTGCCTGTAACTAGAAAGTTCACACTTGGTGTTGTCTCTACATTTTCTGATAGATTAATTCACGAGTTCGTGGCTTACTCCAAAGTTATTAGTTCTGACATTTCCCTTGCTGATAGCTTCCTTAGTCGAGACTATCACTTCAACTGGAACGATCAGCAACTATTTATAGATATGTATACTGGAATTAAGTAGTTCTCACTAAGGCGCTTATAAACCTCAATTAAATCTCTGTCTCACCTGTACGATAAACTGGCAAATGTAAATGTTCTAGTCTTGCATAAGTGGGGTGTTTGAGTGCCATGTCTTTCGCTGAACCTTCCGGTTGTGTGGTATCTGCATGTGCTGGATATTTCCAGATATTTTGCTACGATGATTATTTTTGGGTGCGTCCACACGAGCGTACATTTTGTCGTCAATGTGTGATCAGCAAGAAGAAACGCCGGTCTAGTGCACGCGGCCCCACCCTTTGGAACCCTGTGCCTCATTTCTTCTTGTTGATCACATGTTGACAAAATGTACTGTACGCTCGTGTGGACGCATCCTCAGGCTAACTGGGGAACCCGACGTTCCTGAGGTTGAATTTGAGGGCCAGCTCATAAACCCTGACAACACTCATCTGTATACTACAGTCATCTACACACTTCATCCACAATACTATCATCTACACAACATCCGATACACTACGAACTACATAACCAGAATGTTTAAGCATGGCGAGATCTCCAGTTCACTGTCTGGATATATAGCAAAATTTCGATGGAAAGTGGTGCCCAATACACTAGCCCTGCACGAGGGGGCAATATCGCCATTTTCTTGGGACACCTTGTATTGTTTCTCATTATTAATATGATTAAAATTGACCCTACTGCATTTCTCAGCCTTAAGGCAAAGCTTTATTCATGTAATCACGCTTGAAGCAAACCAATGGGATTGTTCTATAAACCATCAAACTCATTTAAAGTTGCAACTCTCATAGATAAGTTTGTGTCATCTGTAACTTGTACGGATAAATGGATAACGTATTAACATTTTTTGAAACACGGGCTTGATACGCTCATTACTGCAGCGTTACGGCACGGCGCTATGTTTACAGGTACCGGTATCCTTACACTGATGATTTTATACCATTGACCACCACACTGTTTAGTTTGTACTATTATGAAAAGGACACCGATCTATAATAAGGTATTTCTCCGTAACACGTGTTCGTTCAGTTTAACTTACAGCCTCCCATGAGGCCTGCCACCAAATCCCTTGGCAAAGTCATGGTGTATAGGTTTTACTATCACATTCTAGAGTTATGACCAGATACAGTACCATATATCTAGGACCTTCAGTAACAGTGTCAGGTAGGGTCACTGAGGCCTAAAGCCATGTTAACATTCTTGGAAAAAATAATTTTTTATTCTCATGTGAATTATACATCATGACTCAGTTTTTCACATAACTTCTGTGGTTCAGAGGGTTAGTGGTTTTCTCTCGGGTTTTCTTGTGTCCAGCACTGAATTCCCAGAGCCTATGAAACAGCTATCTCCTACAGATATTAAGTTATGTATTTAGATGGTAAGTTATACGAGAACGATCTTTTAATAACCCTGCCGTATTCTCAGTCGTCACACCACCCGATTAATCAGGAACAGCGTCGGGAGAGGTCATTCAGAGACGCCACAGTCCCGGGGAATCGGGTTTCCAATCGGAATCGTTGGAACATTTCATCGGGAGGGGGTACCCGCCTGATGACAGTCCTAATGAATATAAAACCCCTTTTTAACCTCCAAATTTTGATATAGAAAGTGAGTTTGTTAGTGACAGAAACTTTTATCTCTTTTTACATTTAAAGATTGGCAGTTATTTACAAGTGTAAAATATTCCCGGCTGATCATGAGCTTGCATCCGTGCGTAAAACACCACCCCGCCTCGCCGTGTTTTTGTATCGGCTGATTCTCTGTACGCCATCTGGTGGCTGTCCCAATGTGGCTAACACCCGGTGAAATATAATCTTCAAAACAAACACCTGAGAATACTTATTTCTATATCCTATAGATATCCTCTTATGTTCGTTTGGTGACTAGTCATTTGACTTTTCTTTTTTTTTCTTTTTTTTTTGTATTATAGGGAAATAATATTGGGGTGTTCGACACCTGGGTTGTGGTAACAGTGGGCCATCCAGCCGATTTGGAAATATTGGTAGCCCTGCTCTTTACATCGTGATCCCGAAGCACGTTCTTGAATGACCTCGCCCCACACAAGCTGCCCGATGGTCGGGCACACCATCGGGCATGACGACTGAGAATACGGCCCTAAGACCAAACCTGTAGGCTTATTTTGGTCAGTGCAATTAACAATAGCTGTTTTAGAAATTGACCGCATATCTGGAATTAATATTCCTTTAAAAGCCATTATAATATAAAAACACTATTAAAATATGAAAAAACTGGAAAATTTACTAAAAATAAATATGTTCTTTAGAAAATTACATAGAACGTTCCCCATCTGCTTCAGTAGCAGGACAGAAAGTGTTGCATCAGCATAAATACAGTATTAAATCATTACAGTCGGGTGACTCGCCACTTATACTGTATACTATACGGTAGCATCAAAGTATTATAACATAGACAAAGCAGCTGTTGTTGATGAAATATCAATCATAGTATCAAAATATCAGAGTCATAGATTATGTAGATCTATGATTATATTATGGGACCTATACATTATATACAATGCAAATATTTATCTGTAGATCTACCGTCGGACCTACGGTCGTAGTAGATCTGGCGAGTTTATTAAGAGATTTGTGCCTCATGTTCCTTCTTTTCTGGGTTTGATATCTACCCTGGTACCCTGTGGAATACTATTTTAGCAACGTTAAACCACTTGGACAAGGCATATAAGCAACTTTGCTGGTTTGCCTAATAGGGAAAATCTCTTGCTATATTTCATCAAATGTAAACTGCTGCTTGCTTACCTAATTTTATGTAAGAGAATTTTGTAAGGCAGTTCTGGTGCCAGGGGCTCGTTGATATGGCCTCCGGTTAAGATTCGATAATGAACATGGACGTAACTGTATTCATTGTCATACAGGAAGATAGGACAAAAACAATACTAATAGCGTTTTTCTTGCAAATTTATATGATTCGAGTTATTTTGCCTTTTAGAATTACTTTAATAAATTACAATTTGGATGGATTTAAGTTTAAACTAACAAGTTCCCGGGATATGTTGAATTCTTAATCACATGGTTGAGCTGTTAAGGCAAAAAAAATCACCTTTTGATAGAAGCATGAAACTTTCTTTATCTTTTGTAAAAAAAAAAAATACTGAAATTTGAGAATGGTGCCCATAATGAAATATGCCACTTTCAACTGCAACTAGCCATGTGCTACCTATCAACCATGCCATTCAATGGATCGACAGAATATAAAGGTATCCGATAATTGGCTTTATTCTCACGTTAGAACAACATATCATCTGATATACCAGAAGTGTTTTCAACACTGCTTATTCATTCATTACGGTCCATAAGTAGGCCTACATTTCCCAGTGAAATTTTCAAGCATGAAAATCAACGAATGCCTCTAGCACTGTCTGCATCAGGGAAAACTACGGCCTGGTCAGAAATCTGATTATATATATATATATATATATATATATATATATATATATATATATATATATATATATATATATATATATATATATTACTCCAGTGTCTTGAAAAGGAAACATATTATCACTTGGGCGAAGTCCTATCTGTAGAACATGTAATTGTACCATATATCAAAGCCATGGTATAAATTGTTAACCGTGTTGATGTTGTATGGAACACATACCCAGAGAACAGCCTGAAACAAGTAGCTACAAGAAAAACACGGGGGGGGGGGGGCCGGGTACTGACTAATGCCACACTTCCAGAAAACTGGCAGTTTCCGGAGGTCAAATAAAAACAACACACAGTTATTCACATTCCTGTCAGAACAGGTGACAAAGGTTGAAGCACATGACAAAATAATCATCAGCACAGTAAATGACAATGTTGTATCATCCGTACTGTGCCTATTGACAAGACTGGTATAGCACCTTGTACCCATGAGGATGCAGATAACAGGACTGTGCATGGCTTCGAATTATGGTACGAACAGTTGATACTGATTTTGTGGTTCTCTGTGTCGCCAATGTGCATAGACTCAACGTTGGGAAACATCTTCGCTACATACTGTACCTTACATACCTACTTATGCGATTGCACACTCACTCGGACGGGAGAACTGTGATGCCTTATTATTTTTCCATGCAGTAACAGGATGTGATACAGTTTCGTCATTTTGTGGACGAGACAAAAAGATTGCGCGATATGATACCTGGCGAAAATACCCACCAACAACGCCTGTTTTCCAATGATGCCTGTAGAGGTATCAGATGAAGACTTGCAGTAGCTGTGCTGGAACGGTTTGTTGCAGTTTTACAATCGTACATGTTCTTATATTGGAGTGAATGAAGCAGGGTAAGTGCTGTTCTCGAAGAATGAACGTTCATTGAAGAACATCCCCCCACCCCCCCCCAGCACAAGAAGCTCTTCGAGAGCACATTAACCGTGCAGTCCCCCGAGCCGGACATATCTGAGTACAAACAACCATCAAAAACCTTAACTTACAAATCCAAAACATTGTGGGTGGCGAGCTTGGCTGAGCTCGAAAATGGACAACATTGTCAAAGGCGTCGAAAGTGTGTCGGGAACTCATTCAATGCGGCTGCAAAAGACCTGCCTCTGCTTTTGCAGTACAGTACCCTTGGTGAAATTGGTTATACTCACACCACTGTTAACCACAGTCAAAACTTTTTGTATTTTTCTTCAGGCTTTCATGCGCAACAAACAGAACGCCTCTGGAGGGTTATCAAAAGTTGGATACTTCGTGCTTGCAATAAGAAGCAACATTATCGCCAATGTTTCACTCGGTACATGTTCCAAGTTCTACATAACTAACTCAAGATCATACTGCATCACTTTATCCTCCTCCATCTAATAAGGTAATGGTTAGGTTAGGTCTGTGTTTTGCCTTGTTTTACCCACAACTTCCCACTATTTCAAAGCCCTGTCCACTTCTGGGACTCCAAATTGTAGGTAATGTGGGGTGGAGGGGGAGGGGTCAAATCTCCATAAATGGTAATTTCCCATAGAAATGAAGGTCAGACTTGATTGAAACACCACGAAAGACAAAACAAAATTTATTTATTTAGTAGTTTCTGTTCATGAACACTACCGAATCTTTTCCTGCCCTCCTGTTGCTGGTAATCAAGCTTATGGTATTTATTTCTTTGAAGTTGTTTCTGTACCATAGCCGAAAGTAAGTGGAGGAGGTTTGCCACCCATAGGGTTATGAGTTGATGGAACTCACCATTCCTGCATGTGGGCTTTAGGAAATGTTAGCAGATATCTTAAAGACAACCTCTCTGTTTATTTCATGTTAAGACATCTTGATTTGTTCGTTGTCAGCGCACCACTAACTGTTCGGTATGTTGTTGAAAAATATATGGTATTTTTCGTGGGTGGTTGGTATGCTTTCCAGTTGTATGGCGTCAAAGGGTCCCATTCCGGTGATTCATCCCACTTATTAACAGACCTGTAATTATTCGTGCAGTTGTGATCGTCTTTTTTTTTAAATGACTCGCATGTTAATTTCCAGTTACAAGACTTCTTTACACATTCTTAATCCTTTGATACATTGATGTCAGGATTTTTTATATCCAGGAGCTTGGATTTAATAGTTTTAATGCATTTCTGAAAACTATACCGGCATCCCCAAGTGCTGTAAACAGTGATGATTGTTTTGTGTGTCTACCCCTTTTTGTGGTGTGATTCTTCACACCTGGCAACATTAAAGTCTCTGGTTTGATTTATCTACAATGTTGGATTCTTTGATTTTGCGAATCCGTAAAAGACTTCCGGTTTCAATATAGCTTCGACTGTATCTTGTCTTGAGATGTGGATAGATTTCTTTGTATTTGCGGTGACTTCGTTAGCTTAATAATTTATTTTCAGGATTACCACTAAACCTTTTGTTGGGTACGCACAGCTTTCACAATATTTATGTTATATGTGTGATATTTATGTTAAATGGGCAATGTTCCTTGTGTGGTTTTGGTTTACTGATACAACTATACGAGATAAAATTACCGAAGTCCAATTTTTGATAACCTATCTATATCGCTACAGCAAATTACAACGCAAGTATAAATACCGTACCTGAGGCCTCAAGTAACCTTTAATGAAATAACTATACCTAGCCTACCATACTCCAACCGAACCTGTACTTCTATTTTTTTCTCTAAGCAAATAACTGAGGCTGAATGAGACGGGGAACTAGAAAACTACTGGGTAAAAATATACTAAAATATCATTATGATATACTAGGTTTAGAATCAGTCGAAGATGTGAGCTGTATTACCGTATACACTTTGCCGGGCACTCCGTTGTTTTAATATACACATAGTTAATCCAACATTGTTGAGCAAGCAAAAAATGCTTCAAAATTAAATTTAGTAAGGGGTGAGCTGTGTCTGAACTATTTGGTTAGTATAGCAGGAATGTACCAGTGGGGGATATACTGTACACTCAAGCTTGGCAGTGTAACAATGATTTATATGTCCCTATATTGAATGTAACATATCTTATGTAACAAATTACTCTTATAGTTTTTATTATTTGTTTTGTATTTACTTATTTATTTATATACTTATTCTTCTTTCTCTTATTCTTTCTTTTACTTATTCTTGCTATTCTTTCTCGTTATACTCGTGAGAGGTGGAGAAGGCGAGGGAGGCAATTGTTTATGGCTAAGGTCGGCCGGTGACACAGGCCTACAGTGCCCCCCCCCACACACACACCAGCCAGGGGAGACTTAGGGAAGCCGGTTAGGGGAACCAAGATACAACACTTCACAGAGGGGAAATATAGGATAGTTATTGTATACAGGACTCACCGTATTATTGCATAACACCAAAGACATGCATGACAATGTTTTAGTCAACACAAGGGAATCGAGAACTAATCATAATGGTTCTTCATTTATTAACGACGTTACTCAAATTGAACAGTTACACTTCAAAACAATAAACCTATGCTCCTAGCTAGTTAAACGGGGCCATGACTCATAATACATTTCGGGAAACGGATCAAACCTAACAGATACTCACATTATAGCCGCCATATGAGGAGGTGACACCCAGGACACAACCACACTTAACTCTTCCCAAACGCAGACTCCGCTTTTCAAACTGTGTCAGTCTACAAAGGACGCCGCAACTTTCATGACGTCACGCCTCATAGGCTTTCTCATTGGTCGAAGACAGGCCTAAGGCCTTCACGCTATTGGCTAGAAATTGGCAAAAACTCCCGGGTGGCGGGAAACTCATGACATTGTTGCAGCAGTACTGTACCGTAGGCCGTGAGTCACTAAACCTGACATAATAATGTAGTACAGGGATGGCACCACCTAAATTCCGATTCTAAATTAATTCTTTGTTGCTTATTTTTGTTCCCTTCACTGTGTTTGGTTTTTGTGCACCAAGATGAAAATAGTAAAAATCCTACAAAACGTCCGCGGAGTTATTGTAAATGTTTCACTGATTTCTAAACCTGGAAACCCGCTTCTTAAAAAAAAAAAAATAAATAATGATTTCTTCTAAACTTCCTAGTTTGTGTTAAAATGTCCACAGGCTTGATCTTGAGTGAATAGTTTTATCATCGAGTATCTAAGTTTGTCTGGTGATTTTCCAGTAAGTCTGGCTTAACATTCTCGTTCAACAGGTTAAGCCAGTCAGTGTTCCTTGCTTCCTCGTTCATAATAATCGCCTTTATAACATCTAAACCTTGGTCTGTTATCGTGACGTATCAGGCAGTGATTAAATGTTAAGGACAGTTTCACGTGATGGCTGGTTTTATTGTTGTCCATATTGGGGTGAGTCTCTTAGTAAGATGGAATACAAAATTGTCTCATTGTCTACAAAAATGGGTTGTAGGTTTGTTAAAATCAATTGGCGTATTAACATTTATCTAAAACAAAAAGCATTATTATAAGAGCCCAATATAATTAACCTGCTCTCTGTATAGATGGTGGCTACAGTCAAGTGTCGGCAAGTTTTCTCTTATGAATCTCATATTTTTACGGTTTAAGTGATTGCAGTCTCGTGATACATACACCAGCTATGTGTTAATCCGTCCACGACAGGGAAGCCTGGGTCCTGTGACACCAGACCACGTGGTGTTTCCATGATACTACGACACCACGTAGTAAATGAGTTGCTACAGCATCATGTGAGGTTCCTCATAACACCATCTGCGAGGGAATTACTACACCACATGAGGTCCCTCATAACACCATCGGTGAGGGAATTACTACACCACGTGAGGCCCCCTCATAACACCATCTGTGAGGGAATTACGACACCACGTGATGCCTCTCATAACACCATCTGCGAGGGAATTACTACACCACGTGATGCCCCTCATAACTCCATCGGTGAGGGAATTACTACACCACGTCAGGTCCCTCATAACACCATCTGTGAGGGAATTACGACACCACGTGATGCCTCTCATAACACCATCTGCGAGGGAATTACTACACCACGTGAGAATGCACCACCATCTGTGAGGCCCATCACCATCTGTGATTACTACACCACGTCAGGGTTACTACACCAGGAATCTGTGAGGGAATTACTACACCACGTCAGGTCCCTCATAACACCATCTGTGAGGGAGTTACACTACGTATTCATGATACGTTCCATGTAAACATTAATCTATGTTCATTATTATTATTATTATTATTCATTATTATTATTATTATTTAATTATTATTATTATTATTTATTATTATTATTATTATTATTATTATTATTATTATTATTATTATTATTATTACACACACACCTGTAGACTTGGGGGACCAGAAGACTGAAAATACCGTTATCGTGTTTATATCTACCAGTAACCGAGTAAGTTTGTAGATTGAGGTACATGTGTGCCTACTTCTACAACTCGCAGGATGGGTACACCGTTGTTGCTGGTTCACGAAAATTTTGGGTATATTCGGTTTCAGAGAAATACATTCGTCACGGGATATGCCAGTGCCACCTCTAGCTACAGTCACCATGTAGTTGTTAGGAAGAACACCTTTGGCATATATAATGCAGCGGTAAGCAGGAGTCACGGTGACGAGCTGTTCGACTCCTGATCCGCGAAGTGTATGTTACTCTACAGGAGTTGTCGGCACCTCACAGCTGCACTAATGCACTTAAACACTTAACGAACCACAGGCTAGTGAACCACTTGATTCTTGTAAACCAGTAACTACAGGTACGTACGTAGTTAGTGGACACCTTAATGATCTTAATGGTGCGTAACTGAACCAATTGTTTTATGCTGGTGATGATGTGTCATGGGTGGCAACATGTTCAGGTGGTCTAGGTTTTATTCTCTGGCACACTGAATGGCTCTCTAGTGTCCTAACCCATAAAACTTGGTTCAATCTCGTGGCGAGGCAGGGTTAGTAGGGTTCCCACAATTTGTGGGATGGCAACTGGTGTACTCCCCTGACAAGGGTCAGTTTACCCCACGACAGTGATATTTCTAGTGATCAGTTCTGTACTTACTACAGCAGAATAACTTTACCAACTTTGTCTGGTCCTGAGACTTAACTCACGTTTTATGGATTGGGGGTTTCAGAATAATACTGCATACTAACTGAGAGATGGAAAAAAAATCTGACTTTTAATAAATTTCATCAGGGTGTATATTCTAACTATATATATATATATATATATATATATATATATATATATATATATATATATATATATATATATATATATATATATATATATATATATATGGAAGAATAACTGGGTGGAATAAGAGATGATTAGTAGCGTATAGTGGTAGGTGAGCGTAGTAGTAGCACAATTAGTGAGGTACAGTGGAGACTGGAGGGTATAACCCGCCCTAGCCCAGCCTAAGTGGCTGTCAACCCGGAGTTATAAGCGCGTGCCATCCACCGCCCCTGGCTCTTCGTCACTAGGTGCTCAGCAATCAGGAAAATTATGAAAATGGAGAGGAGAAAATTGGTATGGAGGTTAGAGTGAAGTGTACGGTATGAAACGGCTTGGTGAGGGAAAATGAGGCCGGGGTAAGGGAGGTAGAGACGTAGGGTGAGGAAGTCATAATTGTAGGTGAGGGAAGTTGAAGTGAGGAGCTGATGGAAGCTGAGGCACATAATGAGGGAAGGGGTGAGAGAGATGCGATAAACGATAGGTGAGAGAGGGAGGTGGGATGAAGGGCAGGAAGTGGGAGGGAGGTGGGATGAAGGGCAGGAAGTGAATAGAGGGAGGTGGGATGAAGGGCAGGAGGAAGGGCTGGAGGTGAGAGAGGGAGATGGGATGAAGGGCAAGAGGAAGGGCTGGAGGTGAGAGAGGGAGATGGGATGAAGGGCAAGAGGAAGGTAGGCGGAGAATTTGCGAGACACGGTTGAGGCATGCAGGTGAGGTCGGCCGACACCCTCCCCTTGCCTCTGGTTCACTAACACCGCACAGAACGTACAGTATAAAATAGACTCCACGTGCAAGAAAGTTATTTTGTTTCCATCTGGGGCAAATATTTTGTCCACGTACAGGAAAAGCAAATGATTTGGTTCACTTCACATGTATAGAAATTCAGGAATATAATTAATTTGATCACATGCAAGGCAGTAAGTTTGTTTAGTTATGGAAAGATAATTTTGTTGACGTGAAGGTGAATAAGTCATGTGAAAGTTGCATTATGTATTTAAGAGCGGCGAGGGACCGTAAATTTGATCTTCGTATCTCGACTGTAATCTCCAGGTCACTAGAATATTCTCTAAGGGCTCTATTTAGAAACAGTCCAGAACGGTTTTAGTAGAGAGCAATAAAGATAATGATAACTGGATAGATAGATAGATAGATAGATAGATAGATAGATAGATAGATAGATAAAAAGTTCAAGTCCCCGGAATAACATTATAGGAACCCAGCGATAAAGAATAGACGGAGTTTATAATTTAATAATGTGTTAATTAAATCTTAAATGATACGGTGTTAAAAAAAAATGCAGATCGGAAGGTTAGGTAACGTCATCATGGGAAGTATATGAGGAATACCTGCTGAGAATTAATTGGGAGAAATTAAAGGAAGGTGCGTATACGGGTAAAGAAGTAGAGGACAATATATAACAGAATAATACAAATGTTTTTATACTCCTGTTGTCACTCTGTCAGTAAGGTGTAGAAATATAATGGTGCAGTATAGTTGGGAAAATAAAAAAAGCTAACCTCTTTTAAGTATGATGATTTGTTCTCTAGATTACAGTACAATGATTTTATCCCTCGAATACGATGACTTAACCAATTGGGTACAAAGACGGCTTCTAGTACAATGAGTATACCGTGAGTACAATGATATTATCCCTTGAGTTCGATGACTTAACCTATTGGGTACATATGCAACCACTTGAGTACAATGACAATATCCCTTTGGTGTGATGACTTTATCTCTTGAGTACGATGATTTACCTTGGAGGACGATGACTTCTTTGAGTAGGCTCTACGATGTTTCTTATCCTCAAAGGAATAATTTATCGTATTCAGAGAGTTAAGGCACATTACAAAAAGGATTGAGTCATTGTATTAAATGGATTGGATTACTGTACTCGAGGAGCTAAATCATCGTACTCAAGGAGCTAAGTCGTACTCAAGAGGTTAAATTGTCATACTGAATTGATTGTCATCGTACTGAAGGTGTTAAGTCGTCGTACTCAAGAGGTTAATTCATCCTACTCAAGGGATTAAGTCATCGTATTCAAGGGGTTACTTCATTGTACTTATGGGGGTTGGCATCGTGCTGAGGGGTTATGGTACCGGGTACATCTGGACCGTGAAGTACCGGTACAGTATCTTAAAAAATATAAATAAGCCTAGCAATGCATGAGGAAGTACCGTATTTAAAAAGGAGAAAATTTACGGTAAGCTAAAGAAAGGCAGAAACACGGTCCGCAGGTAATAAAAACACGGAACACAGAAAGAAACACGGTACACAGGTAAATAAAAACACGGCAGTGACGGCGCACAGGTAAAAAACCCGTAACAGACGGAGAAGAAACGGGAACTAGTAAAGGACGAATGAAGACGGTAATAACGACAGAAGATAAGACTAACGCAAGGAACGTTGTATCAAAGAGTAAGATAACGTAAAAAATATTTGAGAAACAAGAGTGAATTTGCCTTTGAAGAAGCCGAGGGGGTAAACGGGGGTGGCAAAAGTGTGAGGTCAAAAAGACGTGCAATAGAGGAAGTTCAAGAGGGAGGGAGGGAGAACAAGAGGACTGTGTGGAGGGAGGGAGGGCAAGAGGCCTGAGTGTGTAGAGGGAGGGATGGAGGGAGGGCAAGAGGCCTGAGTGTGTGGAGGGAGGGAGAGGGAGTTGACGACTTGGCCCTGGCTGGCTGGGGTCGAGGGGTGGGAGGGAGGGACGTAGGGAAGACACAAATTGCCAGCTTTATCGCTCCTCGTTAGTATCTCATTCCCTCGCTGTGTGCAGTTTTCATTCTTTCCTTCTTACCGTCTTTCTCTTATTTCTCCACTATCTTTCTCTCACTTTCTCTGATGTTCTACCTTTTCCCCTTTCGCAGCTGTTCCTCCTCCTTCTCTACTCTCCCTCGTCAATCTTCTTCTGCTTCTCTACGTCTTTGCCTATTCCTTGTTTCTGTCTTTTTATCTTTATATCCTTACTTATCCACCTCGCCAGTTGTCATCGCACTAATTGGTCGGCCGCCAGCCAGTTGTCGCACTGTTGGCAGGAGGCAGGCTTAGCTACCTGGGCTCTTGACTGTACCTGATCATGCGTCAAAGCTGGTGGAGCTTAAACTTAAGAGATATATAAGAACTTAGTCTTGGTGCTATCACAACATACACAAGTAGATTTCTGGGATCATCTGAAGATAAGACTCCTCTTCTACATATTATCTTTGGTGAGGTTCAGTAACGAACTTCATCCATAGTGTTATATCTCGGTTAATCTTCTGATTTAATACAATAGTTTGGAACACCTTCTATCCTGTGCGAGTATTAGATTGATGGATGTGAAGTAACGTTGAACTCAACTTTGTCAAAGGAAATGTCAGAGTGTGTATGTATGTGTGTGTATACAGTATGTATATATATATATATATATATGTATATATATGTATGTATATGAATATATGTGTACATATGTATAGGTATGTGTATATGTATGTATAAATAAATAAACAAAAACAAACAATAATAATAAAAAATAATAATAATAATAAAAAAAATAATAAATGATAAAATAAATAAATATTGAAGTGATAACCGTGGTAACATTATGAGATGTACTTATTACCACCATGCTATTGTACTATTCCAGATGATACTAAATGTTACATAATACTTCCTTGAGATAAATGTATAGTATATATCAGGTGCCTCAAAGAGAGGTCAGGTTCTCAACTGGCTCAGCCATGTTAATATTGTTATTATTATCCACTCTGTATCTGTATTTTTCTGGCTAAATAAACTGATACAATTCAATATTACACCAGACTCAGTACTGGTATACAATGATGGTACTGAACCACTTGACATGTCTGGGACAATTATAATACCACCAACTAAATCATTTATAATATCGACATTATCTGACAATATCTGTGTTTACATTGTCTCCTCTTACACATAGTTGAAGATTGTGGGGTCAAGTGGTGGTCTGTTTCCACCTTTTTTGTGTGTGTGCATTTACGCCCACTGTTGTCCTCTTGTGTACCACCCACCAGGTTTTATCAATGTTCTTCTTCTCGTCTGTGTCTCACGGATATCAGAGGTTCGTTGTGCTCCTTCCTCTGTGCTGCCATGCGATCTAAACTTATGAACGTGGTGTGCGTTAGTCCCGTATTGTGCCACCCATCGTCAGTTGTCCTGCTTCATCCCTAGCCTAACAGTTTTATCTGGGAAGACCATTATATTCACACCATCAACACATATCTGATAACCAGCCAGGACATGTTTTCCCGATCTCAGCATTATGCGCCTCACACTCTGGGATCCCACAAACAAGTGTTTCTGAGCTGTGAACGATCATAGAGTTCCTCACACCTGAGTCACGTCGATGCTCATCTCTTTCATGTCTCGTGAAGGTCACCTGATGTTCTAGCCATAACCTCCTCCAGACCAACAGTTAGTGCTCTCACAGTTAATGTAATTCCGCCACGAACTAAACATAATGGTACTACGGTTGTTCTTAATATTATTTTTAACTGTAGCTCTATTTTGTTAAGGATTTCCTCCCTGCTCTTATTTACTTTCAAACAAGAAAACAACTCCCAGATACCCGTACTTTTACCTTTCTTGTGGTAGTGGAAGGTTCCCCAACTTGGGTCACACGGTCAAGTCACACCATTATCAATAATGACGTGTCTCGGGTGTTGACAGTAGTTTGTGGATCTCTTCATCAGTGGTCTAACATTCATCGCAAAACTTCTTTAGACAATAAGCACATCCCAGTTGGTGTGTCGCGAGTTTGGCGCCCTTGTAAAGAGCATTTCATGATATTCATAGTATTGTTTTAACCTATTCTTATAAAAAAACAATTTACTTCATGAATATCCATTTAAATTATTGATCTTTCCCTTTTAATGGTCCTGATATAATTCGTCAGGTGAGTATAAAGTATTTACTGTATGTATTCTTGAGGGCAGTGAACGAAGGGTAAGGGAACGTGAGGAGAGGAACATACGGGTGGTGAACGAGAGATCAGGGAACATGAGGGTGGTGAACGAGGGGTAAAGGAACGTGAGAATGGGAATATGAGTATGGTGAACGAGGGGTTAAGGAACGTGAGGAGGGTAGCACGAGTATGGTGAACGAGGGGGAAGGGAACATGAGGGTGGTGAACGAGGGGTAAAGGAACGTGAGGAGGGGAGCATGAGCATGGTGAACGAGGGGTAAGGGAACGTGAGGAGGAGAACATGAGGGTGGTGAACGAGGGGTAAAGGAACGTGAGGAGGGGAACATGAGGGTGGTGAACGAGGGGTAAGGGAACGTTAGGAGGAACATGAGTATGGTGAACGAGGGGTAAGGGAACGTGAGGAGGGGAGGAGTGGTGTGACCGGGGAAATATTTATAGCGGGGTGGGTGGGAGGGAAGAGGGTAACTGGACACGAGCAGCCACACACTAGCCGGGGAAGGGGGGGGGGGGCTCTTGAATGGTTTGAGGGTGTTTATAATAACAACCATTCAGAAGTAAAACTGCTGTAAGAGTATTACTGTCTGTCGCCAAGTGTACTGCTAGATGTGATGATCTGGGAGAGCCTTATTGGTGTAGGTTATCTGGATGGTACGGTACGTTATTTAGTATTTTGAAACACTGATGGGGATGATGACCGAGTCAGCCTCAATGTTTGATAACAAAAATCACTGGAGAAGGTGATTGTATCTTTATACACTTCTGTGGAATCTCTCAGGATGTCTACTTCCTGCCTGTGTGTGGAGGGAATCAAGGTCTCCTCTGTCTGGTTACTATGGTCAGTTTGACTCCATCAACTTCTGTTATTATGTGACCTGTGTCACCTCTTATGCCTGTCACCGGTGTTGAGGAGGATGTATAAGGAGTGATCATCTCACTTCAGTTTGCTGCAGTTGTGAGGAAATGTGTTCCTTCTTCCTCCTATTTAGTTAGTACCCAGGTCGCTCTGGGAGGAAGATATTCCTCACACCACAGGTGACAGTGGAGTCGCCACTGTCACCAAGGCTTCTTGTCTCTCACCTTGAAGAAGAGAACAGTAAATTGTGGATGTTGGGTGTTGTCTAGTGCCCAACACATGCAGCGTTGCAGGTTATATGAGGAAGGCAAGACATGCAACGAGATCCATTGTTGCCAGTAACAGAAGATGAGAGGGAGAATGGTGTTCGTATTATGTGTGGTATTTCTACCATGTTTTTGCAAGTAGTGGAGTACTGAGTACCCCATCTGGGTCCAAGGAGGCGTAGCAGGGAATATACACACCACATACTTGATACATAATAATGCGCTCTTTAATCCTTTCTTCCCCTCATTCCTTCACTACATCTTTATTTTTCCGTCCAACATTTATCCATCTGTCACTTATCATGTACAGTACATGTGGTGTGTACGTTCATCATCTCCTTAGTGAATCCTTTACACAACATATTTCTTGCTTGTCATCTTTAATGCGTTTCTGCCCCTTCATGTAGCTACCCGTGGCCATACACAAAACTACAGTTAAACAATATAGGGTTTATTGTTCGTGTACATATTATACTTCGTACATATCCTTCCTACACACGTATAATTATTACCCCGGTGTTATTACGTTGGGTTGGATTTATTATTGGAGACCTCCTGCGTTGCTGCTCTTCTTGACCAACCTTCCCGATGAGTTAAGATGTGATCAGGCAGGTTGTTGCTGCTTACATCCCGCGGGCCATCATACTCATCACGGCTCGGTTGATGAGGTTTTTTCTGGGGATAAAGTTTCAAATTTCTCTGGCATAAAAAAAACTCAGAATCATCTCATGAGGTGTTTTATACCTGCTGGTAAAGTTAAAAAAAAATTTCAACGTTAACACCGGTATTCTGTTTCGAGTTATTTCCATATCAGAGTAACAGCCTCACATTGACATAAATAACTGACCGGTATACTGTATATGTACTGTTGAAGTATTATACAAGGTAACAAGAGAACCCCCTTAAAGTGACTAATACACCTGTTGCCTGATTTGAAATGTAGTTACGATACTGACCTTTGATAGATAGACAAGACTAGTGTATTGTGTTCTATAATCCGCCGAGTCTTGTGCTGTGTAGAGGTATTCAGGACGCAGGATACCTTTTTTTGTACGAACGGATGTAACGATAAATAATTCAAACATACCAATAGTGTCCTTCTTTATATACAGACTGCTGTATCTGCTTTTTCTCAGCCTCATCTCATAACCATATAGGAATATTTGTATCAGTCACCTGTTAACAAAATACGATGCATTATTTTTTTTACACATGTGCGACTGTTCATATATTATTATACATTAATATGCTAGATAGTACCGGTACGTAATTTGACTATATATACAATAAAAAACACATGCTGAAAAACAACACCTGTCATGGAAGGTCACTGTGAGGTGTTTGCATTAAGACACAGCCAGTTGATGTGCAGTGTTGATGAGTCAGGTTAATATTTCCCTATTATTTCTTTCTGTACAAATGACAGTATTGTACATTTATCTACAGGAGTAAACTGTTGAAATTGACAAAGGAAATAAAATGGAATGAATTAACAGTTTGAATATATGTAATTATGTAAAGCGAGACATTTTACTGAAGATAAACGTCCATTATAATACAAGTGAGTTAACCAGAAAAAAACACTGTACTCTCATTTGTAACTCAGTTTCCATTTACAAAAGTTAGAGTACTGACAAGAGGCACTACAATGAGGTTCTGTGAATCTCTCGAGTCGTCAGAACCCAGAAAGACAAAAGCACAATTGTAGCGGTGTTCCTCTTAACGCTGCTCGACCCTCTACTTGTGTTGACTATGATAATGAAGTGAGTATATTTTCTCGGTGTTGCAGCAGAGTAACGCCAGAACAAACCCGCATTGTCTGCTGGTCACTAGGAACATGTCACAGAGGCATAATATTTTGTGGTATAAACTGGTCTTCTAAGGTTGTCAGTTAGTCTATCTTGCAGCGCACCTCATTCATGTTAAAACAAAACAGCGGTGAAGGTCGGAACCGTAAATTACAGCTACACAGTATAATGACTGGGGTACAGGGGGGCCTTAGCTACTGTACTCACAGCCACGTAATGGATGAAATTAAACAACACTACAAAGAATCTAGCTCCAATTAGAATAAAACATTAAAAGAAAACACCACAAAAGTTTCCTTCACGTAACCTCATACAATACCTCAAGTACAGTACATTGTGTTACACTAAAGTCTTTTTATGCCCGAGGAAGAGTTCCACATCCTGGAAATGTGTTTCAACAGTAGCTGGATACTTTGAATTATATACTGCAGTTGTAATTCTTACCATCCTGAAAATTATTCAAATACCATATTGTGCTGGTCTGTGGTGCAGCGCCTGACCCAAGCAGCCACCGTTGCTTCATATTGTAGTTTGTATGTTGGACTCGTAAAGGGAGAGTGAGAGAACACCCAGCACTGTTGAGGCATCGTGAAATTGGAAACTCGAACATGAATGGAAGGAACATGATTCTGATCACGTTCTTGAAAAGTTTTGCTAATGCTTGGTGGAGTAAGTTCTGGTGCAGAGGACGGCAGCAGCCCTGGGGCGTTGATCCTCGTGTTGGATTACTGTCTTCAAGTTTTCTCTCTCTCTCTCTCTCTCTCTCTCTCTCTCTCTCTCTCTCTCTCTCTCTCTCGGTCTCATGCTAGCTTTTTCTTCTCGGTCAGGACAAACGTATTTAATTTCCTTCTATTTTTTCATCTTAAATTCAGTTGTCTTCTGCGACTTGTGTTCCAGTAAACTCGATATGTTATAAAATATGACTCTTTGGTTTCTTCCTTCTGTACCTGAGAGAGATTGTGTGCGATTATCCATGTAATACTAAGCATCAAGAAATAAGAAAAAAAATAGTATAGAGTTATTTGTGTTACTGCTATGTTCTGTAAGTGTATGGTGTAGTAAATCGTCCGGTAGAAATTTTTTTACGGTCATTATTTACGGCCGTCTCATTGATCGAACAGTTGGTAAAAAGGTGTAGTGAGGGTTGCCGGGAGTGTATTGTCATATATTGCTGGTATTGGGAGAGTTGCTGTCGTCATATTATTTTTTTCTTCTCTGTTGTGTGCAGTAAGGATACGTAAACTGTACTAGGGATTCGTGTTTGAAACTGATTTTGTAGTGAGGTGTGTGTGATGATTTAATATGGGGAGTGCCAACAACAACAACACTTGAGAGAGTTGATGAACGGCTCTCTTGTGTTGTCCTTGGCTGAATACATTTACTGTTGGCCATTTTGTGCCGTATGCCTACACCTACTGTTTACTATTCTATGTATGCCTTTACATATTATTTGTCATTGTGTGTATGACTGTCAATATGCGTGCTGACCCATAAAAGTACAATTGCGATTTTTACTGAATAATAATATATAGTATATCTGCTTACATGTGATGATACTAAACTTGTCATCACATTGGCACCAGGCAGTTGTGAGCGTGGGAGCCAGAATGTAACACATGATCACTATAACTTTTTAACCGTTTTGATAGTTGTTGTGGGTGATGCGGGAGGACTGCGTCGATTATTATGATATCCAACTTGGAGTCTGGATATCCAGGTACATGTTCGTCATTGGATATAAGAGAAATTGTAATAGCATCGACCAGCACCCATTGTTTTTCTGCAGCTGGCTCAAAGTGGAACTGAGCACCGCCTCCTTATATCAGTGGAAACATGAACCCAAAACCGCTGGATTACCGCGTTAGATACTACAATCGCTCAGCCACCGTACACAACACTACACCGAGATATAGTTACTGGCGGAACAGCTTACCATTGTGGAGACGAACCACCGTACACAGCCAGCACCGGTTAGCGACACACACAAGGGGCATGTGGCGCCACCAAGTGTAAAATTATTGTGAGGGTCACAAACGAGAGCGAGATTATGTTAAGCTAGAATAGTGTTTCAGGAGGGACAGGTGAGGTAATGGGTGGCTCGCTCTGACGAAGGTGGGGTTGGACAGGTACCAATCAGCATACCGGTACATCACGTTCACACATGTATGTGATTTTCCAAAATTTGAAGTTTATTGACCTAGGAGCTGTACTCCTCTCCCCTTCACCCCTTCATCGGCAACAGATAATTATCTCGAGTTGCTGCCAACTAGCTGGAGGAGTTCATTTGATACAGACGGAGCTCACCATTCCCGGAGACCCGGTGTCTCGATGCTAATTAAGGAACAGGTAGCTGGTTGAAATTTTATGTTTACTGGTAGAAGTAACATATCTTCGTGACAGACATTTTCTGTATGTTTCAATATGAATTATTAAAACCACACAACTGTGATGACTCACTTTTAATGATTGTTGCACACACACACACACACACACACACACACACACACACACACACACACACACAGTCTTGTCAGCTTTCTCAACTACATATACCACCATCTGTAGAAAACGAAATACGTCTGTGGCTGTCGCCTTCATTTACTTCACTAAGGCATTCGACCTAGTCGACCACAATTTAATCATCTACAAAGCTATCGACCTCGGGTTTCGAAGAAATCTTATACCATGGCTTACAGACTTCCTCAGTAACCGACGCCAAGCTGTACGCTTCCGAAGGGCTGTCAAAACCTTTCAGTCACTCACCTGTGGCGTCCCCCAAGGCACCAAGATGGGACCATTATGCTTCTTTATGCTTATCAATGATTCCCTAAGAGAAACCCCTACTCGCTGGAAATATGTCGACGACTCCACCGTTGGGATCAGTGTCAACAATTCTGCTCCCGACTATACCGCCCTTCAGGATTTATTGAACAGTCTCCAAAACTGGGCCACCAACAACCACGTCACCATCAACCATGCCAAGACCATGGTTATGCACATCAACCTCTCCTCCGACATTGTCCCACCCCCTCCCATTACTTTAGGCCCCAACACACTCCAGGTTGTAGACTCCTCTAAGCTCCTCGGCATCACCATACACAATAAACTAAATTGGAAACCACATGTCAGTGAAGTTGTCAAATCCTCCAGTTTCCGTCTCCACCTCCACCTCCTCCGCAGACTCAAGTCCCTCGGAGTTCCTGCGCCCGAGCTCCTCTGTGTTTACTCAACATTCATACTTCCCAAGCTCACCCATGTCTCCCCTACCTGGTCTTCCTCCCTAAATGCCACACAGCGTAAACACCTAGAAAAAGTGCAAAAGAGGGCATGCAAGATTATTCTCTCCCCTTCCTACTCCACATATCAAGAAGCGCTCAACACACTGACCCTCTCAGCTCTCTCTAACCATCACCACGAACTCATCTGCAAATTTGGTCAGAAGCTTCTGCACCATCCTCGACACCGGCTCCTACTACCACCCGAGACCCCTCGTCCGAGAATTGCTGTTCGACACCACAACCGCATCCAGCCCATACGAGCACGAACTGATCACTATAAGAACAGCCCAGTTCCAACCATTGTAAAAATTATCAATAACTTGTAATCAACCAGAGTATTCACTCCCAGTAAATCTTACATTTTGCACTGTCACTATGTTGAAATGCCCAGTAGTTTGAGCTTCTCCCCACCTCGTTATTATATATCATATTTGTATCACTTATGTTACTTGTATATTATTTGGAAGCCAAGAGACCCATTCCCCAATTATGTAACTGCATATTTTCAGCCTTCCGGCTGCCATGCTCTTTCAATAAACCGTTAATTATTATTATTTTATTACACACACACACACACACTGTCTTGTATACGGTACCTCCCATCTCACACCTGCCAGTATAGTCACCGTGTGTTGGCTGCCTAACAATACAAGTCAAACTCTGGCTGTTATAGACTTGGTTATTGTTGAAATCCTTGCGGTCACGTAATGTGATGGTTCAGAAACTATGTAAGTCAGTCATTAGGTGTTATTATAAATTGGTCATTCACTGTGCGCTTGTCTTATAGCTGTTGAAAAAGAATAGCAGTGACTGAGGGAGAAGGTGTTTTATGTTATGACTCCGGGCGCTTTACAGTGTAGGGGGAAAGCGACTTAATAAATTTAGAAACAAATACCAGACTGTAATAATAATAATAGTTTGGCAGGTGGGTTTTCTTATCGGAATGTTACCTTCACGGGAATAACACTAACAAATTTAACTCTCAGGGTCAGACGTTTCAGAATCTTACACCATGATCAACGTCAGTAAAGAGCGAAGTAAACAACACACACCTGTACACTAAAACACTTAGTAAAGTAAAAGAATCCATGGTTAAGAACGTGTACTTGTATTACTTTACAATATTACCACAAAATATTTATATAATTACAATTAATAATGTGAAATCACTGATAAAATCAAATTTACAATTAAACGACAACTTAACATGACAAATATTAAATAGAGAGTGACTATCAGCGATCTAATGTTGAAGCAGCAGTTATTAATATAAAATGTTGGTCGATAAATGAGCACAATGAGTGTGTGTATAAAATATGTTACAGGTGCAGGTGGAACTAAGATACACCTGAAGAATAATGGATGAAGGTTGTGTAAAATATCACAAAAGAAAAAAATCTTATATGTCTCAAAAAAGGCAAATACATAATAACGAGGTGTTGTGAAAAACTGTAGCTGGTCATACTCTTGATCTTGTGTGTAGACTAAACTGATGAGGTGAAGCCTGCTAAAACTTTCCCAGGTGTTCAAAGATACGACGTGTAAAGTCAGGTGTAGTGACCAGTATTACCACCACAGGTTAGTAACTATATGGATACACAACACCAGATTTCACGTTATTAGACTTTAGTTTTATCTTGAAAATGTACATTTGCAGTATATTTGGCGATAATTCTGTTTAAATATTACGGCGTTCCCTTCCAATATAAAACTTATGTTACCGAAATAAGGTAGTTTAATATACTGAGCTTTCTTGGGAACTAAAGTGACTAGTGGAGGTGGGGAAACTATGTTATTTAAAAAGTTTTTCAAAATCCTGTTAAAAATGCGTTATGTAAAAAAAAATAGTTACTCAAGTATTTAATTTGACATGGAAGACAGACGAGAGGCGGAAGGTTGTCAAGACCAAGCTGTTGTCGTGGAGGGAGAGAACAACGACGGACAGACCAAGACAACGAGTGGAAAAGGGCCGTTGAGATTAAAAACGGGGGATGTATGGTGTAAAAGAAATAAAGGGGTCAGTGAGATTATTTTGATTACCTGTTAAATGTAACATATTATGAGACATGCAGGATCTGTTTGAGCAGTAAGAATGAGTGAATAACAGTGAGCGAAGGGAGAAAATTGTATACCGGTATATGTTTGATCTTGTGTTCAGTCACTTGCTTAATGCCAGAAGAAACATGAAATATGAACACACACACACACACACACACACACACTGTTGGTTTAGCGTATTTCCCTGCATTATGGGGCCCTGAAGGTGGGCCCAAGATCTAATACTAGATACTGATAATTAATGGTATGGCACATTAAGAAGCGTCATACTTCCTACAGGAGAGGAACATAGCGTTGCGTCTTTCTCCCTCCCTCAGTGCATATCACAGCCATATCTTGACCGAACTTAATGACACTTTGAAGTGTTGCAATTTAATGAGACAACATGCAAGACACTTAATTTAAGGTTCATGGTCAAAGACGGAGGCCACATGGAGGTCAAAGGACAAAACCTTATCTTATTATGTTTAGCAGGTGAGCCAGACCTGTCACATGCATCAATAAAGCAGCTTCATGTAACTCGCGTCATCCATCCACCTTAGAACCATTACAGTGGAATGTTATAAGACATTCTCGTAGCCCTGAGCTTGTAATGTGAAGCTGCCAGCTGGCCACCACTAACACTCCAAGGCATTGCGACACGTTACCTACAGAATCCCATCATCTGAGCTTGGTTACTAAAGCAATTCTGACGTTGTTTCATTAGCCAGCGTGTAAGGTGATCTTCCTGGTGGGTAGGCTATATCAGTATTAATGTTTTATACTGCACGTTATATTGTTATACTGTATATGATTGAAACTTTAGTATGTATTGAAGGGTAAATGATAATTGTATCATTCATTGTCTGTCAGGTAAACTCCAGTTTCATATTGAATTTCAAGATTACTATAATTTATAAGTGTGTATGTGTGTGTGTACGCCGGCAATTTTCCCGAGAACTTGATGAATTCCTGCAGATTACGATGAGATAAATGTTTGTCAGTAAAATTTGCCGTGAATCCTATCAACTGATCTTGTTTATTATTCCATACTGACCTTTTAAATTTTCTTAAAAAAACCGGAACTGTTTTAAATACTGTGTAGACAACTTTAAGACAAAAGAGTTAAGCGTAATTGATATAAATATTTCAAACTTCCTACGTCAGAACATCACAAATGCTGTAGAAACACTCAGCCTCTCAAATTTGAACCTGAATGACAACAATAAACTTTAATTAGAAAAACGGAGAAAAATAAGACTTTTCTCCGACCTGCTAACTTTGTTTTTTCAGCCATGTAATAGGAAGCGAACAAGTTAATTTGTGTGGTCTTATCATCATTTAGATCTCTGGGGGTTGACGTCCAGGGTTCGTAATTATATTCTGTGCACCAGGTAAAGAACATGATGACGTTTGATGTAAAATAATTGAATAAACGATTGAAATGTCATGTAGAGAAACATATAAATACTGTACACGGTGAAATTAATGCACAATTTGCTCCATACACATTATTAATTGACTGAATTAAGGTATTTTTTATGGTGTGATAAATATGAAATAAATAGCTCACTCAATGGCCTTTCATCCCTTTCAATTAGGAGGTATTTATACAGCGGTCATACATAACATAAATGTATAGCTATGTATGGTTTAGGTATTCACCATGATCATATATGTATATTTTTTGACTCCTGTAGCTACACCTGTAAATGTTGTGGCAAAGTTCGCACTATTACATAAGCCGTACATACTGTAGGTGGCTCTGAGTTGAATGCTGCTTGTAGTGTGTTGCTTGTTGAGTAATGCCTGTAATGTTGCCTGTGGAGTGTTGCCTGTAGATTGTTACCTGTAGTGTTACCTGCAGAGTGTTACCTGTAGTGTTGCCTGTAGAGTATTACCTGTTAAGTGTTACCTGTGGTGTTGCCGGTAGAATGTTACCTGTAGTGTTGCCTGTAGTGTTACCTATAGTGTTACCTATAGTGTTACCTGTAGTGTTACCTGCAGAGTGTTACCTGCAGCGTTGCCTGTAGAGTGTTGCTTGTAGTGTTGCCTGTAGAGTGTTACCTGTAGTGTTGCCTGTAGAGTGTTGCCTGTAGAGTGTTACCTGTAGTGTTACCTGTAGCGTTGCCTGTAGAGTGTTACCTGTAGTGTTGCCTGTACAGTGTTGCCTGTAGAGTGTTACCTGTAGTGTTGCCTGTAGAGTGTTGCCTGTAGAGTGTTACCTCTAGTGTTACCTGTAGTGTTGTCTGTAGAGTGTTGCCTGTAGAATGTTACCTGTAGTGTTACCTGTGTGTGCTTCTAGTGTTTGGAATAACTCAACCAGTCACGGGTGTCTGTATAGAGATGATTGATACTTGTTTTAACCTTCAGAATTGGATCCTGATTCTTGTTTGAACTTTTCTATGTAAACTTTGATGCTTGTTTGAACCTTGATGCTTATGAGAAGCTTGATGATTGCAGCTTGATGTTTGTTTGAAGCTTAGTGTATGAAGACAGCAATACGTCACTAAGTACGACCAAGGAGTCTTAAACTAACACATCATGTCCGACTTATTTTTTGCCTTAAGTTACGTTGAGTATCGGCGGCTGGTGAGTTATTGAGGTTCACTTAGATTATAGATAGACACGTAGATAGATAGAAAGATAGATAGATAGATAGATAGATAGATAGATAGATAGATAGATAGACAGATAGATATTCAACCAAGTCGTCATACAAGCTCACCTTGATCCAACATGCATAAAGACAAATCCTATAACAAAATAACAAAACAGCAATGAGGAGAGCAGCACCTCATCTCACCCCGAAGGACATCCCCAGACAGGTGAAACTTAGTGAAATTCTCGCCGGCACCGACCTGGCGCCTGGGAGGCTTGAGGATGCTGGCGTCTTGGGTACCCATCTCAGATATCCCCTGACGTGCTGCCTGTAATTTAATATAAGTTACGATTTATCTCATTATGCATGAGGTCCTTCAACGCATTTCAATTCCTAATGCTGTAGATGAACATGACGGCTGAAGGTATCGCACCCTCTCCTGGCACATACCCAAGCCTACTGCAGGCACAGGCACACGCTCTTGTAAAGTGTGGGTAAGGAAAAATCTCTCGTCTATCAGTATCAAACTGTATAAGATTACGTTAAGCTGGAGGTCATCATGGAGTGCAAGCTGTATAAACGCATTCCCGACCGCTGACAAAGTGCGCACCTCAGGGTGGCTGAGTTACTATAAAAGTGGCCTGAATACTGTATGTCGCAAGTGATATTTGTTATAAACCATGATGATTAGTGAACTACCTTGAACAGTGGGATTATGACTACGACATGTTCAACAGGTGCACTTTAATGTCTCGACTTGGATTGTGAGCACACACACAACACACACACACACACACACACACACACACACACACACACACACACACACACACAAGGCTGAGATCGAACCCGCATCTTCTTGTGTATGAGAGGGGTTTGGTTGCTTGAACCATCTCCTTTATGGGCAGTTCACATTCGTCTCTCATACAAAGAGACCATAGTTCGATCCCAACCTTGACTATTTAGCTACTGTAGTTCTTGTATATAGTATGTTCCTTGTTTCTGTCGACACTTGTGCGTATTGTAAAATGGTCTCTAAATCATACATACATACATACATACATACATACATACATACATACATACTGTACATACATACATACATACATACATACATACATACACAGTATTACACATACATACATACATGCATAATATTACACACACACACACACACACACAAATCTGCAAATTTGATGAGAAGCTTCTGCACCATCCTCGACACCAGCTCCTACTACCACCCGAGATCCCTCGCTGTTCGACACCACAACCGCATCCAGCCCATACGAGCACGAACTGATCGCTATAAGAACAGCCTAGTCCCAACCATTGTAAAAATTATCAATAACTTGTAATCAACCAGTGTATTCACTCCCAGTCAATCTTACTTTTTGCACTGTCACTATGTTGAAATGCCCAGTAGTTTGAGCTTCTCCTCACCTAGTTATTATATATCATATTTGTATCACTTATGTTACTTGTATATTTTTTACAAATCAAGGGACCCGTTCCCAAATTATGTAACTGTATATTTTCAGCCTTCCGGCTGCCATGCTCTTTCAATAAACCGCTAATTATTATTAGTATTATTTACAAATTAGCAAACTTTGATTTTATTGCCGAAATATATAATTAACCCTATTCAACTTACACGAGGAGAGGAATGTGTGCAACATATCACATGTGTTTTAATATGCAGTAACCCTCCCGTCTTCTGCAAATTTCCAAAGAACAATGTCTTTCTGGTCGATTGTTTCCCTTTTGTGTTGAATACTGCTTGTTTTAGTGTGTGTGTGTGTGTGTGTGTGTGTGTACGACCCAGCACCAGTCACTACCTCGTCATCATCTGGTCACCCTTAAGAAGTCCATAAGATCTCACATCTTGTTTGCGGCGTCACAGTCGCCATCGTCGTCGTCGCTGAAGTGTTTCAGTTGGTTATATTTTAATGACTCCATCACCCACTTGGGGTATAACACCATTGTTTACAAGAGCCGAGCTACTCCTGTTGTTCCCGTCGCGGTCATCCTCTTCCTCGACCCCGTCGTGACCCCCTCCCCCGCCCTCCAGTGTCATCATTCTCCTATCATCACAGGTGTATTATTTCGTCCAAAATACACAAATATTAACGTTTTAGAGGTTGGTCTGTCCGCCCACTGTGGTGGACCTGTTGGTACATCAGCCTGTATAAACCGTGTGTGGCCAACTATCAATAATTCATATCAGAGTCTATTTTTTGAGCGTCCAGCCACGCTGCGTGTGCAAGGAATTATCATACTGGACAGGCTTGTGTCACAACACCGTTCTTGTTTTTCTATGTTAGTGAGTGAATTTATTGACAACATGTTTGGAAATATGTCAGGAATTAGCATATTGGAGAGCCATGACTCATTACTGGAGTTTTGTGTGTCCTCCAGGGACTTTGTTGACGGATTCTGATTATACCTGTATTGTTATTTATTTTTATACTCGCTGACTGTACGACGTTGGTTCTCAGAGTTTGAAGTGTTTTGTGGTACTGTACATATGTGTGGTTCACAACGACGCTTTCCTGGGTAGTCTGAGCAGCACCCAGGTAGTGGTGAATGATGGCTCTGATTTTGCGGTTTATGCATCGAAGTCAGAGAGAGAGAATGTGTGTGTGAGTTTTCTATTTAAAAGGCAAATAATAATAAGATGACATAGAAAACATTATAAATAGAATAGTAAAGGCACAAGAGAGGAAGCGAGTGATGCAGGAGAGGGAGGGAGTGAGAGACACCATTGTGGTCGGGCGGGGAGGGGAACACAGTATCCCCACTGTAGTCCTCTCATCCCAATTATTCATCATTAGATTTGGCTCAGTAATGTTGCTTGGCGAATTTATCCCTGCCGTTTCCTGTGTGCACCCTCCTTACCTTTAGAGGGCGACGAACCTTAAAACGAGGGTGAGAAACTGTTTCGGATATTGTTTCCCACCGTCAAATCACACTTAATCTTTCTCATTATTTTTGGCTTGTTGATGTGTTTGAGATTATATAAGGGCCACCACTTAAGGGTGAGACACAACGAGGAAATTATCTCTGGCATTCAGGATCTAGCTATTCGTATGTATGTGAACGTAGGCTAGCGCGTATACAGAGGAACATATATGTTGTACTCTGAAGGGTGTTTGGTCGTGCTAGATGGATGTGACTTAATACAACAATTGCCGGAACCTGTCGTAACACTCATGGCACGCCAAACATCACAAGCAGCCTCATGCGTCTGACGGTGCATCGTACATTATGACTTGGGAGGGAATTCTGAACCTCGTCACTAAAAGAGCTTTATATATATATATATATATACATATTCACCCAAATATACAGTTAGGAGTCCAATTCTTAGGCAAGAACTTTATTTTGGGTCTCGAACTCGCTCACTCTCTGCAGGATGGTAAGTTGACACGAGACTAGAGCCACTGTGAACTGTAGGTCATGACTGTAGCTTTGAAACTCTACCTGTCGTATAATGTAGGCTCCTCCCGCCTTGCCTATATAACATATACTGTATATTACGATAGTTTGAGTATTTTACTGTTCATTACGGTAAATATGTAAGACCTGACTTATCACATACGGTAGATTACTTTATCTCACCTGTGTACTGGATTACATCATTTAACTGTAATCACCGTCGAAAGTGGTTGTAAAACTACTTGTTAACTTTACCGAGCAGCTGGTGATGATAATGGCCTTAACATCTTAACTTTTGTTACTTCTAAGTGCATTAATTACAGTATCTCCAGATGGTGAAACTAAATGATGACACTTAAAACTTTTTATTTCAGATTTAAGCCGACAATACTATGGTAATAATGTGACAACTATAACCTTTACTGTAGCTACTTATACAATACATTCATTACTCATTATATAGAAGAAAGACAAAGTTTAATGTTTCCTCTACCAAGCCACAGATGTTACTGACACAAAGTACTGCTTCAAATCAAACTACAATAAATAGTCCGACTGTAACACTAATGACTTTACATGAATCATATTATAGAGATAAGTGATATTGACTCAACAAACTGTGAGCTAATGATGTATATACTCTTAACAAACTGTGGGTTAGCTAATGTTGCTCTCTTGGCCAGATAATAAAGTTACATCTACATCAAATTTCATTGTTAAATAATTAAATTAGTCGTCAGTATTTTGAATGTGATAATACCTCTATGGGTTACTAGTTATGGTAATTGTAGTGAGAATAATTGTAATAGAGTGTGGGGTTTAGTTATACTAATTAGCAAGCACAACAAAGTAAGGTCACTTATTACTCGTTATAAAAGTAGACAAAATTAGCCTAAATTTAGTGTACATGATTAATAAGTAGGAAAACTGAACAACTGTCCATGTGTATATCCAGAACAAAACATGAGAAGGGATAACAAGTAATATTTCGTACCAACACTAAAGGCCGCCATATACTGTATGTTGGGTAATAATAAGGCTAAAGGTGTGGGTCACCAGACGGCATGTAAATATGCAGATATGCCTACAACAATAACTCGACAACGGTAAGAGCCACAATGTACAAAGTTGGCACATATATTCACCTTAATTACCCCATAAAAGTAAGCTAGAGGAGTTGAAGCTTGTTTTAACAGTAAACATAGTTTGCTTCTCCTGGCGTGTTTAAAGAACGATCGACTAAAACTTAGGAAGGCTGCTCTGGTTGCCGACCACTTCCAACCAGCTCAGGCAGACGTATTGTACAGGTATATAACTAAACTGTGTATCTTTTTTCCTTTTTTTCGATGATAAGGGCCAAGACTTTCCTCCATAACATATAGTGGACAAACTGTAAACAAACCACTACCCATGTAAAGCTTTTTCAGACAAGTTGTTTCTCACGTTAACATCAAACACCACAACAAGTCCTCCTCTCGTGAATTACCCTCACTGTCTCGCAGCACCAGTCTCACAATCCTGGCTCTTGCCACCATTACGGGATATATGATCCAAGGCCCCACACTCTCCCTTTCGATAGAAATTGCGAGCGTCATTGAAATTCCTCGGACATTGTCGGAATTCTCCCCAAAGTTTTCCCTCGCTCTCTGTTGGACGCGGAACACAGAAATTATAAATCACTGGGCCTTAAAAAGTGTCTGATCTCTGGGTGCGATTTCGGGATATTTCTGCAGTAAATTTTTTTAGGAAATAATTGGACGTAATATTAAGTCAGCATATTTTCATCTGACTATCTGATGTGCCTGCTGAGGGTCAGTCTGTGTTGATAGTGTGTTGTGTACGCTGGGGTCCAGTCTATGTGTTGATAGTGTGTTGTGTACGCTGGCCTTGATGTACTACTTAGCTCTAACCCCGTGAGTACGATGACCTAACACCCCGAGTACAGTATCATCGTACTGAAGAGAATAGGTCGATGTATGCAAGGGTTAATTATTCGTACTCAGTGAATTAAGATATCTTAATGAATTATGCACTTTACTCAACAGCTGGGATTCATACTAAAGGGGTTGACTTTATGCTGGTAGACAAATTTCGAGTCTGTTAGGGGGGGGACTCCTGGTTACGTCACAGATAGTGTGTGTTAAGGAGACTCCTGGTTACGTCACAGATAGTGTGTGTTAAGGAGACTCCTGGTTACGTCACAGATAGTGTGTGTTAAGGAGACTCCTGGTTACGTCACAGATAGTGTGTGTTAAGGAGACTCCTGGTTACGTCACAGATAGTGTGTGTTAAGGAGACTCCTGGTTACGTCACATTTGAATGACACAGTCGCTGGCATATTGAGTACTTTACCTAGCCTGTGTGTCACTGAGTCACGTGTGCCCTTGTTTAGTTTCGTCCATTTTCCATTCTTGTGTTTGCATTAATTATTGACACACTTACCTAGTAACTTAAACACCTTTGTCTGCTCCCTGATGTACAGTACCTGCCGCACCCCTTGACTTGGCTCATCCCTAGTTTAAGGTGTTTAGCCTTTGGCGAATGACACTGAATTTACTTTATTGTACTCAGCAGAAGAGAAAATTAATATTCCACCTGTCCCTGTGTGTGTGTGTGTGTGTGTATGTGTGTGTTTACGAAGTACAGTAACGTTGGAAGCGTTTTATAATATACAGTAATATTACACTATCCATCATCCAGCTACATTATACTTATCTGCACTAATGTAAAATGGTAAATATATTTAAATTTAGGCCATAGGAGTGATGTATGTAAATTTCTGTCATTATTTTATGAAACTCCGCCAGTTGCAGGGTATCCTCTCTCCCAGCTGTCATAGTATTTATAAAGTTTAGGGGAGAGTGGAGGGGAGAGCAGGGAAAAATTGTATGGTTGGCGAAGCTGCCTGATATTTTCCTGGGTTCTGGGTGACGAAGGGTGTGCGTGTGTACAGCACCACACACTAGAAGCTACACTTTAAATGCAAACACAGTTTTACTTTGTTCCATAATTTCTGAAACCTTAGTGTCATTTTATGTCTTGTGAAAAGTTGTAATAGCTAAGTCTAACCATTAGAAGGTGCTCATGGTCAAGGATGAGGAAAATTGGAAAAATCTATATCTAGCATTTTAAAAAATTCCACATGAGCTGTATTGCAATATTGGTGACCTTTATTCAAGGTAACCCTTTACTCTATAGCAGGAGATGTCGGCTCCCTGCTGCCGGGAGGAGGAAAGGTAGTGATTTTTGTGGGCAAGTTTCTGTTCTTGTCAGGATAAGAAGAAGGAATATGAGGCGAAAGAAACATTCACAAGAAGAGAAAGTTATTATATGGGAAACTTTTGAGGGAAAGTTAAGTTAGAGTGAAAGAGTAAACAAAATTTTCCCCCAGTGAATAGTGTGAAGACTGTTGTGATATATCCTTCTGATTCTTGTAGGTCGTGAACACCAGAAGCTCTTCCTTAATGCACACACACACACACACACACACACACACACACACACACACACACACACACACACACACACACACATTCAACTAAAGGAATACGAGGACTTCTTTCCAGTTTTATGTATGGTTTGTGTGTGTAAGTATGACTTGCTAATCTACGTATGTTTCTGTATAATATTATTAATATAATATTAATATGATGATAATAATAATAATAAATTATTAATAATTTATGGCTTAGCTCTGAGAATTCGAGTATTATTCCATTGGATTTCAGAACAAACTGTAGTATACACGTCAGTGTAAAGGGGTTAAACTGTATATATTTGTCGCCATAAACTGTATAGCTAACCTCACATTTATGCATTACCGTACTGTACACTACAAACACAAGAGGTGAAGATGCTGGGGGTGACGACAATATGCCTGTTTACAACAACCACATAGGTGTTGGTACATACTGAATTGCCCCATATACTGTACTTGTAGCTACGACACAGCCTTGCTATAAAGGCATCTGTTAGTCTCCCCGGCGTTTGTTTTTCCCGATACTCTACATTATGATGCAGCCTGGGTCCACTTGGTCTTATTTGTTAGTGTCAGAGTCGGAGCTTTTCTAAGTATTGAAGTCTAATTTGAGTCACAACGAGATGTTCAGGGCCTAGGCAACAGTGGTGGCAGCGTCAACACGCCGTTCTACGTGCCATGGTTTGATCCTAGGACCCACTGACAGCTACTCATTTCTGGTCAGACAGCTGAGAATATTTTCCAGCGTAAGATACGGGCTTCAAGAAATTAAATTTGGGTAAAATTAAATTATATCTCCCCTTGGGTCCTCTCTCACCGGGTCACTCACTGATGGACTCAATGGAGGCCAACAGGGTGTGAGAGACTCTTGGGTCTCTCGTAATCTCTCACACGTCTGGTGTCCTTCACAATACGAACTCTACATGTTATTTTGTTTAAAATTAATCTTTCACTCAAAAACGTCGACATTCAAACGATACTGATTACATTTAACTATAATTCCACTATTGATGTTCAGTTGTAAGTAGATTTAAGTAAAAGATTACAGTTATTAAAGTCAGCTTTGTGAAAATATTCTCTAACATGGCGGCGCACTACACTGTTCGCGGTAAGCCTTGTTGTCTCGCATATGTTTATAAATTATTTTACCTGAATCTGCGCTGTACCTCATTATACACGTTGTTAGTACGGTACTTATATGAGATGAATATAATATTTGTCTTTAATTTCATTCATCCAAGGAAACAGAAGGACTGGCATTCACTGTGCAGCCAACGATGAGTAGAGTGGTGAGTCACGCGTCTCCATTCACTCTTTCATTCTACCGCACAAAAAACTCCACACTTAACACTCAAGTTTGAGTTATGAGCTTGGGGTGTGTAGCTTGTTATAGCGTCGTGTTGTGGGTTGTTATGTTGTGACTCCCTGGTGGGCATAGGCAGCGTAGGCAGCTCCTGAGGCCTTAAGTGAAGGTCTAGGGGCGTGTAGCATGTTGTGACACTCATGGTCGGTGTTGTGAGGCAGTAGAGGGGGAGTGTGAGGGCGTGTAGCATGCTGTGACACTCATGGTCGGTGTTGTGAGGTAGTAGAGGGGGAGTGTGAGGGCGTGTAGCATGCTGTGACACTCATGGTCGGTGTTGTGAGGCAGTAGAGGGGGAGTGTGAGGGCGTGTAGCATGTTGTGACACTCATGGTCGGTGTTGTGAGGCAGTAGAGGGGGAGTGTGAGGGCGTGTAGCATGTTGTGACACTCATGGTCGGTGTTGTGAGGCAGTAGAGTGTGTGTGACGTGTGTTGCATGTTGAAGCACTCATGGTCAGTGTTGTGAGGCAGTAGGAGGTGTGGGCGTGTAGCATGTTGCTTGACACTCATGGTCGGTGTTGTGAGGCAAGTGTGAGGGCGTGTAGCATGTTGTGACACTCATGGTCGGTGTTAGAGGAGTGTGAGGCGAGTACACTCATGGTCGGTGTTGTGAAGGCGTGTAGCATAGTGAGGGAGTGTGAGGCGTGTCGCATGTTGTGACACTCATGGTCAGTGTTATTGAGGCAGTGAGGCCATGTTGTGACCTCATGGTCGTGTTGTGAGGCAGTAGAGGGGGAGTGTGAGGGCGTGTAGCATGTTGTGACACTCATGGTCGGTGTTGTGAGGCAGTAGAGGGGGAGTGTGAGGGCGTGTAGCATGTTGTGACACTCATGGTCGGTGTTGTGAGGCAGTAGAGGGGGTAGGGGGGTTGAGGGTATATGGTACCAACTGCACCAAGAGAGGCGGGGAAGATGAGAGCACCACGCCGGCCGACCCTCGTCACCCCGCCGCGCCGGTGTTGTCGTGTTACTATGAGGGGCTGGGAGTTCCATCATCTTTCTGCTCCCCACCTGGCCATCATGTGTCTCATGGTCCCTCACCCTTCCATCATGAGTTCATGGTCCCTCACCCAGCCATCATGTGTCTCATGGTTCCTCATCCGGCCATCATGTGTCTCATGGTCCCTCACCCGGCCATCATGTGTCTCATGGTTCCTCACCCGGCCATCATGTGTCTCATGGTCCCTCACCCGGCCATCATGTGTCGCATCGTCCCTCACCCGGCCACCATGTGTCTCACGCCCCCACATGGTAGTTGTCTTCTTGAAGTTGGGTTTAGCGGTTCGTACATTACCATGGAAATTTCTGAAAAAAAAATATGGTCTGTATTTCGTATACAAATTCACTGTTACGTTTATCTCTGTGAGTCTCCTATCTCGAGGGACAATAATACAGGTTCTCAGTATATATTTATGGTGACAAAGGCAGTCAGCCTCCCCCTGGTGATCCCAACCACACCTAGAGTAGACCCTTCACCGCCCCTACACTCACCACCGCACTTGTGGTCCTCCGATAATTATACCTTGAAATAACTCCCTATCACTCGCCTCCCCTCACCCCCTGTCCTTCCCGCCTTCTTTCCTCCCCCTTCTCCCCACTCCTTCAGCCTCTCCCCACGTCTTTCACCTCTACTTCTCCCCACGCCGTCCACCTCTGCTTCTCCCCTCGTCTTTCACTTCTGCTTCTCCCCCACGCCTGTCACTCCTGCTTCTCCCCTCGTCTTCCACCTCTGCTTCTCCCCCACGTCTTCCACCTTTGCTTCTCCCCATCTTCCACTTCTGCTTCTCCCCACGTCTTCCACCTTCTTCTCCCCGCTTCCACTTCTGCTTCTCCCCGTCTTCCACCTCTGCTTCTCTGCTTCTCCCCCACGTCTTCCACTTCTGCTTCTCCCCACACCTCTGCTTCTCCCCGCCTTCCACCTCTGCCTTGCCTTCCTCCTTTCCACCTCTGCTTCTCCCCACGTCTTCCACTTCTGCTTCTCCCCACCTTCCACCTCTGCTTCTCCTTCCACCTCTGCTTCTCCCCACGCCTTCCACCTCTCTTCTCCCGTCTTCCACTTCTGCTTCTCCCCACGTCTTCCACCTCCTTCCCCTTCCCCCCCACTCCTTCCACCTCTGCTTCTCCCCGCCTTCCACCTCTGCTTCTCCCGCCTTCCACTCGTGTTTCTCCCCACGCTTCCACCTTCTGCTTCTCCCCCACCTTCCACCTCTGCTTCCCCCCCCCTTCCCTCTGCTTCTCCCCCACCTCTGCTTCCCCCCGCCTTCCACCTCCCTTCCACCGCTTCTCCCCACGTCTTCACTTCTGCCTCCACTTCCTTCCACTCCTTCCACATCTGCTTCTCCCCACGTCTTCCACTTCTGCTTCTCCCCTCCTTCCACCTCTGCTTCTCCCCGTCTTCCACTTCTGCTTCTCCCCACGCCTTCCACCTCTGCTTCCCCACTCCTTCACCTCTGCTTCTTCGCTTCTCCCCCTCTTCCTTCCCTCCCCACGCCTTCACCTCTGCTTCCCCCCACACTTCCCCCCCACGCCTTCCACCTCTGCTTCTCCCCAAGTTTACTTCACCCTAACGCTACCTAGGGAGGGATAAGGTCCATTAGCGTTAAGGTGTTTAATCATCAGGTGAAAAAATAAACTTTAGCGCCAAATCTTCACATGAACCTTTTTCCTTACTGACCTTGGTAGTGAAGGCTAGGGCAGTCAGGTATGGGTAAAAGATGGTAAGGAGGGAGTTGATGTATGGTGACGGGCGGAGACGCTCTGCTGGCGTCGTTGTCGGTGTGGCCTTGAAGCTTCAGGTATTGTTGTGGTTTGTCGTCCCTGAAGAGGTGGTTGGTGGTGGTTGTCGTCGCTGAAGGGTGGTTGGTGTGGTTGTCATCGCTGAAGAATTGGTTGGTGGTGGTTTGTCGTCGCTGAAGAGGTGGTTGGTGGTGGTTGTCGTCGCTGTTGAGGTGGTTGGTGGTGGTTGTCGTCGTTGAAGGGTGGTTGGTGGTGGTTGTGTCGTCGCTGCAGTGGTGGTTGGTGGTGGTTGTCGTCGCTGAAGGTGGTTGGTGAGGTGGTTGTCGTTGCTGTAGAGGTGGTTGGTGAGTGGTTGTCGTCGTTGAAGAGGTGGTTGGTGATGGTTGTCGCCGCTGTAGAGGTGGTTGGTGAGTGGTTGTCGTCGCTGAAGAGGTGGTTGGTGGTGGTTGTCGTCGCTGAAGAGGTGGTTGGTGGTGGTTGTCGTCGCTGAAGAGGTGGTTGGTGGTGGTTGTCGTCGTTGAAGAGGTAGTTGGTGGTGGTTGTCGTCGTTGAAGAGGTGGTTGGTGGTGGTTGTCGCCGCTGTTGAGGTAGTTGGTGGTGATCACGTGCTGGTGGTGTGGTGGTCGCTGTTGAGGTGGTTAGTGGTGGTTAGTTGTTGTTGGTGGTGGTTAGGTTTGGGTTCTATTACAATCACATTCTGACAGAGAAAATTTTAGTCGCCCACCCTGTCGCTGACGGGTCAGGCTCAGAGGGTGTTACGCCCACCGCGGGACATGCAGCACGCCCACTTTTTTTTATGTGGATTGATGCAGTTGGTAGAAGTGATTGTTGATATTTCTGGTTGGTGGATATACCCCCGCCACCCCTCGCTGCCCTGCCCTAACCAACACCCTTCACTGTCCTGCTCTATCCACCACCTTTCACTGTCCTGCCCTGTCCACTACCCTTTACTGTCCTGCCCTGTCCACCATCCCTCACTGACCTGCCCTGTCCACCACCCTTCACTGTCCTGCCCTATCCACCATCCCTCACTATCATGCCTTGCCTATCACCCCTTACTGTCCTGCCCTGTCCACCACCTCTCACTGTCTTGCCCTGTCTACCACCCCTCACTGTCCTGCCCTGACCACTACCCCTCACTGTCCTGTCCGCCACCTCTCACTGTCCTGCCCTGTCCACCACCTCTCACTGTCCTGCCCTGTCTACCACCCCTCACTCTCCTGCCCTGTCCACCACCTCCCTCACTGTCCACCACCCTTCACTGTCCTGCCCTGTCCACCACTCCTCTTTTCAGAGAACATATTGTACATTTAGTAGGATACCACTCCTCTTTTCAGAGAACATATTGTACATTTAGTAGGATAAAAAAACAATCATTTATGACCAGGTTTTCAATCAAATTCTCTTACCTTGCCTTAAATGCTCTCCGTTTTTAACTCTCTCCTCGTTCCTCACGCCCCAGTCTTACGGTGTGCTGGGTCTCCATTTGAGTCAACCAATGAACCTGTGAATTATTATTAGTTTTTATGGTTAACTACAACAGTGGCTCAAAAGAATAGAATCTATAGTAAAAGATATTCTGCATCTTCTTCATACACTCTTCTTGGTAGAATGAAGTTTCTGTAGGCAGTAGATATATATTATAGTGGTGTCGCTACGCATATACTGAAGTACTTTGAATACCTCTTGGCATGGTTAAGTCTTAGGGTGGTGCCAAAAGTTAAGTGTGGTTGTGGTGGGTCGTACTATTTCACCTCTCATGACTTCAGTGCTGTAGAGAAACAGCTTAAGAAAACTGAATTAGCACTGTCTCTCGGCCACCATTGTTAGAAGTGACACCCCTCGTAACCTGAGGACAAACACCTTTTCTTCAAATACGGTTTCCAGAAGTGTAACGCAACTTGTCTTTGAGACTTGCTGGACGAGAGTTGTTTATAAGCACTCTCAGCCACTGTTGGGCGTAAAAATCACCCTGAACAATGGTCTGACCCTGTCACAGAGGAGGAGGGAACGCTACCGCAATATTGAGAATTCTTCACCCTTCTGCAGGGCCTTCCTCTGTATACACCTGTGGAGATTTCAGTATATCTCGTATACTGGGAACTCTTAGACATCTATGGGAGTGTCAGATTCAGATTTGCCCCACGCAGTGCCGGGGGAGAGGGAGGTGCTAGTTTATTGGGCACCTTACAATTTGATATTGAAACAGTTTAATTAGCAAAATACAGATACAAAGTGAACATTAACAACAATATTGACATGACTGAGCCAAGTGAGAGCCTGAGCTTTCTCAGTGGCACCTGATAAATACTGTACATTTATCTCGAGGAATTATTGTATAACATTTAGTATCATCTGGCTTATAAAATGTTCCCTGATGTTAGTAAATTTATATTAGAATGTCACCACGTTTATCACAAATATATATATATATATATATATATATATATATATATATATATATATATATATATATATATATATATATATATATATATATATATATATATACAAGTAAATCACTGTAGGTGCGCGTGATCCAGGTATATGCTGATAACCACAAGGAAAAAAAACACAGAAGTTCCTTAGTCTGTACTCACCCCTGAAGATGTGAATTGCACGAAAGCGCTTGAACTTTGTTTCTTTCCTTATATATATATATATATATATATATATATATATATATATATATATATATATATATATAATGTAAATCCACAATGAAAACGTGGATAGGATAAATCTTGATAAAATCACACGGGGAAAAGGGAAACAATGGGGCACATTAGCTCTCGTCTTTATTCAGGACAACTTCAGAGGCTTTTAAAGCATTAGAGTTAGATGTAGGATAGACGATTAGTGGGTCCCATATTTTTGAAACATTACAGCTCTCAACAGGGAAACTTGCGGAGTTTAATCTTGCCTTCTTTGACTTGTACAATTTACGGGCATGAGTGTTACCTTGCCTCTCGCCCTCCGGGAAGTGGCACAGCTGAGAACTAGTTGAGTGTATGTGCGACGACTGAGTCACCAGCCGCCCTACCCTGCCCTCTGTTATCTCAGTGCTTCCCTCCACCCGAGCAACTCCTTTCTTTCCTCCCCTGCGGCCCTCCTCCATGTGTTTTATCCTCTCCCTCTGTGTGTTACTCCCCCTCCCCACCCTCCGGTAGTTACCGCTCTCCTCCCTGTATGACACATTCCCCTTCCACTTCCGTGTCGATTATACACACCGCAGTCGCCCCAACCTGTACCTACCCTCTCCCTCTCAGACACACCTACACTACCCCTTCACCCCAGCCACCACCACCCCGTGCAAGCCCTAGACTTCCCCCTCCCCCACTCACCCTCACTCACATTCTGTCCACCCCTACTTTTCCCATTCTTCTGTCACCCCTCCGCTCCCCGTCTCACCCTCGTCCCGTCAGTGTCACGTCCCAGGACTTGCAGCTGCCGGAAGAGTGAATGTGGTTCGATAAAGTAGGTTTCCTTTACTCTGACCCCAGAGGAAGGGAGAAATAAACACGTCATCCTCATTTGTGTCTGTGCCCAGATTAGTTCCACCCCCAGTTGTCACCTCCAGTTTGACACCCTCACCAGTGCTCAACCCACCCCCTCGATGGCAATGAGTCACAGCTCTCCTATTATTTCATATTCACGTTTCAATCCGCTAGCAGCAGGGAGGTTCAGAATATACAAGTACAGCATAAAATATAATGTAGTTTTTCTCGCTCTTTCTCTCTTTATTTTTTTCTCCCGGGTGGGTGTTTGTAATCTTATTAGTCCCCGCCTCGCTAATTATGTGGGTAAACATTGGGAAGCTCCTCAGGGGTTAAAGTGGAAGGCAGAATCGGGGGATGGACGAACGAAATTAAGAGCTGGTTCCTGGAGACGTATATCACGGGGGATTAAGGAAGACAGGACCGTAAGCCTTTGGTGGTGGGGCGTAGAGGGCTGTGGTCACCAACCCTCAGATATTGGTACCATTGTTCGCTCTTTTGAATTAATTAAACATCAGGCACCCTTGTTTATTTCACCTGATGATTAGAACACCTTAACGATAGCGTAACTTAACCACCTCCAGGAACCGTTAGGATGCTTAATCATCAGATGAAATAAGTTAGGGTGTCTAAACTTCACATAATTTTTCTTTTTACCTCCTGTTTATTCAC